>NC_142595.1:13036200-13118700 GCF_965207765.1 Zootoca vivipara | reverse complement strand
CAGTCCTAGGAGTGTTAGGGAAAGCGATGAAAAATATGCACTCTTCACATGCTCAGAGCACTCTCCTCACTATTGCGTTGCATCTTCTGAGCCCTAGCATTCAAAACAGGGTTTTGTGCCCAAATTTAAGCCCCAAGGAATTTCCCAGGATTTATGAGGGTTCGCTGCCTCCTCGCTGGGCTTGGTCCCCATAGACAGAGGTATCCCAGCATCTACAGTGAGCCGGTCGAATCACATGCTCCAGGAAAGCAACAAAAGATGTGAGAAGGCTTCTTTGTGCGTGGCATTCCCTATTCAGAAGTGCCTCGCGTACACAGAAAAGGTAGCATTTCAAGCAGTGCTTAGGGAAAAGTCAGGAGGTAAGATAAGGCGGTGGTTTTCAAGTTTACAGAATCCTTTAGACGTTGCCTCAGCCTCCAAGGAAACTCTGTGCTGTGTGTCAGCCACGGAGCCGTGGTGCCAGATCTGGGGGGCACCTGTGGCCCCCTAGATGTTGTCGGACATCTCCCATGAGCTCCAGCCAGCAAGGTATTCAGTGGTCAGGGATAGTGAGAGTCGGCTGCAGGCTCCTGCGCTAAGTGTAGCAGAGGATTCTGGGAATCACAAGTGAGCAAAGCGCTCTTGCATCCTGGCGTCACACTTCCCAGGGGCTTCTGTTAGGCTACTCTGAAAACTACTCACTGTGAGAATGAATACTCTTTAGAATACCAGGGTCAGGCGGCAGAGGCTTCAGGAGAGATCTGCGCAACCCTGTTGGGGGGGGGGGGATGCCATCTCATGGGATTCTGCCGTCCAAGGCAGCTGATTCAGTCCGCCTCATGGGAGGGCCGGCACAACAGTCAATCCTTTCTCCCAGGAAGCTCATACTCAGAAGGGCTGCCCTACCATATTTTAAAGGGAAATAATACACAATAGCTAAATAATAATAATAATAATTTATTATTTATACCCCGCCCATCTGGCTGGGTTTCCCCAGCCACTCTGGGCGGCTTCCAACAGAAGAATAAAATAATCGATCAAAGATTAAAAGCCTCCCTAAACAGGGCTGCCTTCATATGTCTTCTAAAAATCTGGTAGCTGTTTTTCTCTTTGACACCTGATGGGAGGGCGTTCCACAGGGCGGGCGCCACTACCAAGAAGGCCCTCTGCCTGGTTCCCTGCAACTTGGCTTCTCGCAACAAGGGAACCGCCAGAAGGCCCGAGACCTGCGGGCATAGGGCAGTATACGAATGTTAATAATAATGATAATGATAATGATAATAATAATAATAATAATAATAATAATAATAATAATAATAATAATACTGTCAATTAGGGAGGAAGTAGGCCTTGGATGGTTGAGGGTGGCAGAACTGGAGGAGTGAAGGTCATAATCAGGTACATAAAAGGTAAAGGTAAAGGGGACCCCTGACCATTAGGTCCAGTCGTGACCGACTCTGGGGTTGCGCGCTCATCTCGCATTATTGGCCGAGGGAGCCAGCGTATAGCTTCCAGGTCATGTGGCCAGCATGACTAAGCCGCTTCTGGCAAACCAGAGCAGCATACGGAAACGCCGTTTACCTTCCCGCTATAGCGGTTCCTATTTATCTACTTGCATTTTGACATGCTTTCGAACTGCTAGGTTGGCAGGAGCTGGGACCGAGCAACAGGAGCTCACCCCGTCACAGGGATTCGAACCGCCAACCTTCTGATCAGCAAACCCTAGGCTCAGTGGTTTAACCACAGCGCCACCTGGGTACATAACTGCGAAATAAGAACAAAAAGATGAGGAAAGGGGTGTTTCCCTGCTGGGGGGGGGGAGGTTGGACAGAAGGGGCAGAGTCTTTCTCCATACTCTCCTACCTGTTTCATCATCAGCCTCACCTTGGGAGATACTGCAATACCTGTTGACGCTGTGTTGCAAAAGATGCTCTTTGAGAATAGTCTGCTCTTATTACCTTTTTACTCCCCTCCACAATGCACAGTGTCACTGAAACCCCCACCCCCCATCTCTTGGAGGAAAAAGAGAGAGAGAGAGAAATAGTCAAGGAAAGAAAACAGCATGTGATTTTAAAGCACAGATTCTCAACTTTTAATGGGGATGCTCTGTCACACCTTGAATGTCACACCTGATTTTTTTCTCAGTGTCAAGCACTAGAGAGAGATGGGGAGGGTAGTTAAGGATCCCTCTCTCTCTCTGTCTATATATATATGTGAGTCATTTTGTAGATATGGAAAGTCTAAAAGGCCGGCGGGCTCTGTGACTTTAAATATTTAATAACTTCCCAATCAGCAAATGTATTTTTCTCCTCCCTCTCCTCTCAATTTCCCCCTCGTCTGTTTGCATTTGGAAAGCTCAGTTGTGCACCCCAGAAGACAAAAGGAAAACCTGCCTATAGGGCAGAAGAACCCTCTGCTATAGAAACCTTTCCCTTCCACCTCCCCGGTCTCTGCCTGGGGTTTATTGGGTCAAGAGGGCTAAACAGCTTTTGGCTAACCGCTAACAATATATTTCCCCAAGCAGATCCCTGGCGCTTGGGATGCAAACAGGAACCATGCCAGGAGACAAGGGCAGGAGACACTCCTTCATCTCCTTACCATCTTGGCAACGGGGTTGCCAACTAACTGGAAAAAAGTGGCCCAGTCTGGCTTACCCCCTTGCACCCTTAAGAGCTGCTTGAGGTGCAGGACTCGGAAGCCGAAGCTTTTTGCTGGTACAGAGATCAGTACTGTATAGTCACCAGCTAATACACATAGATCAAGCTGCTTTCAAAAGGCATAGGTGCAGAACCTGGTTCAAAAGCTGGCAACCCTTCTCAGCAACAGCCTCATGAACAAGACGCATAGTTAGGAATGGTAGGAAGGAGAGTTCTTGTGGGTGCAAAATAAATAGTTATCTGCATAGCATTTTCCCCTATTGTTGATCGGTGTGCTTAAAACTACTGACATCACAGGAATCCTTACAAACAACCTGGTAAGGTAGGCCAAGCATTTTTCATCTGGGGAGGTGGAGCTCAAAGATAGTATGATGACTATATGACCGGGTTAGTTTATGGCTCTGCCTCTAACAGGAACTCACGGCTTGGACATCAGCAGGTGTCATGCTTTATATATACATTTTTTAAAAAACAGCTTTTGGCTGCCATCCAAACTCCTATTAAAGGCATAAGAACACCCTAAACCCATTTTTTTTGGTCAGTTGGCAATCATAGCACTGAACCTAGGATTTCCTGGCCATTTTCTGAACCATTTAACTAGCTTCCTTGGCTAAAGAGTATCTATCTATACATTTCAGCAAGCATTCACATTTTACAAAGCCTAGATACGGTTTAAGCTCTAATGACTTTGCCTCCTCTGTTAGGGGTTGCCAACTTCTGAATTTGTCTCTTCAGCAGCAGCAGATATGTTTAGAAATCAGCAGATGATAATACTGATTTCCATGCTGCAAAATGACACCCAGCCATTTCCCCCCATCAGTTGGCAACCCTGTCTCTTGTTGTCCCACCCCCACCCCCCACCCCAAGACATCATACAATAATTCCTTTGGTTTTCAGCTCAAACTGCTGGAAACAAAAGGTGTTTTGATGACAAAGAAACAGTGAGTAGGTTGTTGTTGTTTTTTAAAAGACGTTTTAGTGCCCATTGCAGTCTCTATCTACGGGAGGGTAATGAGAATGTTTTCAGAACTCAGTTCATCATAAAAGTAGGTTTAATATAAAGGGGTTTGCTGCCTGGGACTCACAGAACAAAAATCTCTATTACTGGACCAACTTCTCCGCATAAGTGAGCAGATGCTTCAGATAGTCAGATCTCACCACCAAGAAAAATACAGCCCTCCTGGGATTGTACTAGTTCATTCTGCAGATGTCTGAATACAACACATACATAAACACACTTTCCTGCATATAGAAAAACAAGAACCCTAAATTACTGGAAGGATTTTTAATATTTTCTTTCAACAACCCTAAGTGTTCAGGGACAGCTCTAGGACAGACCTGTCATGGTAGTTTTCTGTGGATGAAGCAATCCAAAGGAGAAAGCTGTCCTATGTGATTCCTCCCTTGCACCACCGACCATATAGATTGCTTCTCAATTGCAGCAATTGGGTCTAATTATTTCATCCACCGAAGCCGGTAAACACACAGAAACTACAAAACCGATCTGGTCTGATGCTGATTCGAGAGCAATTAGACTGTCACGTTTTGCGCCGATGAAATAATCATTTTCGCGCATTTTGTATCGTTCCCCTTGGTTGTGTGAGCCGTGTCACTTGGAACAGGATGGAAAGGAGCTGTAACCGTGTTGCAGAGTGCACAGATCAGAAGGAGTCAGCCTGATGAACCTGGAAAGACGAGAGAGCAATAAAAAATGACGGCTGCCTAGATAGCAAGCCAAACTATCTAATGTGGAAACCTGGCTTAGTCAAAGATGAGTGTGGGGAATAGCTATTTACCCACAGATCAGGGTTAAAAAAAAGGTCTCCGGGGAGCTCCTGAGCTTTTAGCAGCCACTTTGATCAGCTTGAATTGACAAGGGACATTTTCTCATGGCATAAAACAGGTGTGGGGGGACCTTTGGAACTCCAGATGTGGCAGAACTACAACTCCCATCAGCCCCGGCAAGCATGGTCAGAGCTGATGAGAGTTGTAGCTCAGCCAGCTATGGATAGCCAAAGGTTCTCTATGCCTGGCATAATAATAATAATAATAATAATAATAATAATAATAATAATAATAATAATAATAATAATTTTATTTATACCCCGCCCTCCCCAGTCAAAACCGGGCTAACACCAATAAAATTACAATAAGACATAAAAGAAAAGAAAACAATTAATTAAAATACAGATTAAAATACAATATTAAAATTTAAAATGCAGCCTCATTTTAAGTAGTCCATAAATCCAAACCATGAGGGAGGAGAACACGGGGGTCAGACTGAGTCCAGAGCAAAGGCCAGGCGGAACAGCTCTGTCTTGCAGGCCCTGCGGAAAGATGACAAATCCCGCAGGGCCCTGGTCTCCTGTGAGAGAGCATTCCACCAAGTTGGGGCCAATACTGAAAAGGCCCTGGCCCTAGTAGAGGCCAATCTAGCCACCTTATGGCTCGGGATCTCCAGAATATTGTTGTTTGTGGACCTTAAGGTCCTCCGCGAGGTGTACCAGGAGAGGCGGTCCCATAGGTACGAGGGTCCCAAGCCACATAGGGCTTTAAAGGTCAAAAACAGCGCTTTAAACCTGATCCTGTACTCCACCGGGAGCCAGTGCAGCTGGTAAAGCACTGGATGAATGTGATCCCGGGGCCGGGACCCCGTAAATAATAATAGAGTTAAGGCTTACCATTTGCCGATTCTTGCCGCACAAGAGACGGGGCTGATTAAAAAAAAAAAGTTGGTAATTCCAAAGGTGGTGGTTGGTGTTGCTATCTATCATTATTATGATTGTTTATTAAATTTGTATACTGCCCTTCATCCGTAGGGTGGTTCACAACTTTTAAAGCACGAGAAACACAAAATATATAGTCGGAACAAAAGCAAACCCATAACCCCCTCCCAGAACACATTTAAAAAGGGGTATCAGATGTCAGTCAGCTGGATGTACAGAAATTCTTTCCATGGGCAGCAGAGCCAAGTTCTCCGTGTGCCCAAGGGAGGGTAGCAAATGACACTGGCTTGCCCCAGGGGGCCTGGCACAGGGCAGCACAAACGCGCTGGCTCCGTTCTGGGCCTATGGTTTTGTGGTCAATTAGAGCTGAAACCTGACGTCCGTCGCGATCAAACTTAGCCAATTAAGGTTCCTTGGAATCATTCATTACCTGGAGGTGGGAGAACGTAGAGACTGGAGGGCCAATTTGGTGGAATTGCTACAAAGCCACATAGCCGTCAGCTGGAGAGGAGTGAGGGGGGGCAGATTAGACTAGGCCGGGGGGGGGGCAGCTGCCAAAGAGAACAGGGCCCCTGCCCCCTTAATAGTTATGAGGAAGAGGGAATTTCAGCAGCGGCCGTTTCAGCGATTCATACGAAGGTGTATTATACAAAGTCCCTCTTCGACACAGCTATTAAAGGGGCAAAATCCCCCAGCTCTGTTTGTAGTCAGCCACCTTAACTGAACAATAGTGTTGGCATAGTCTCCAACAGTCCTCTGAGGAAAATAAGTATGTCCTAAAGGTAAAGGGGCCCCTGACCCATAGCTGCCAAGTTATCCCTTTTTTTAAGGGATTTTCCCTTATGCTGAATAGGCTTCCTCGCGAGAAAAGGGAAAACTTGGCAGCTATGCCCTGACCATCAGGTCCAGTCGTGTCCGACTCTGGGGTTGCGGCGCTCATCTCGCTCTATGGGCCGAGGGAGCCGGCGTTTGTCTGCAGACAGCTTCTGGGTCATGTGGCCAGCATGACAAAGCTGCTTCTGGCGAACCAGAGCAGCACACGGAAACGCCGTTTACCTTCCCGCCGGAGCGGTCCCTATTTATCTACTTGCACTTTGATGTGCTTTCGAAATGCTAGGTGGGCAGGAGCTGGGACCGAGCAACAGGAGCTCACCCCGTTGTAGGGATTCGAACCGCCGACCTTCTGATCAGCAAGCCCTAGACTCTGTGGTTTAACCCACAGCGCCACCTGGGTCCCTAAGTATGTCCTTAATAATAATAATAATAATAATAATAATAATAATAATAATAATAATTTTATTATTTATATCCCACCCATGTGACTGGGTTGCCCCAGCAATTCTGAGCAACTCCCAACATACATTAAAAGATAATAAAACATTAAACATTTTTTTTAAAAAAAACTTCCCTATACAGTGGTGCCTCGACTTACGAAGGCAATCCGTTCCGCGGCGCTCTTCGTAAGTCGACGTCTTGGTTTCTCAAAGCGGCCGTTGTGCGCATGCGCGAAGTGCGATTTCACGCTTCTGCGCATGTGCGGACCGCCCGCCCGTGCACGGCGAAAAGACTTCCGGGGTTGTCGACTTTGGAAGTCGAAACCTTCGGAAGTTGAACCCTTCGGATGTCGAGGTATGACTGTATAGGGATGCCTTCAGACACCTTCTAAAGGTTGTATAGATACTTATCTCCTTGGCTCAGGGGTTGCATAACTCCACACCCTCCGACATTTCACTGATGGAAATAGAGACGTCCTAAGGAAAAGTGGGATCAAATCAGAAACTGGGGCTGCTTCTGTAAATCTGGGACTGTCCGTGGAAAACAGGGACACTTGGAGAGTCTGTTATTGTCATCCCGAGGGGCACTCTTGTGTTGTAGCCAGTGCCGGCCTAAGGCATTTTGGCACCTGAGGCAGACCCTAAAACAGTGCCAGCCCTTCTAGCCAGGGAAGAAAGGGTGAGGGGAGATGTACATCAGGAAGAAGAGAGGAAATAAAGACAGACATACTGTACTGCCCTGGTGGATTCTGCCGCCTGAGGCAAGTCACCTCACCTTGCCTGTTGGTTGGGCTGGCCCTGTGTAAATATTGGCATCAGGATCTGCTGCCCCTGTGGATTCTGCCTCCTGAGGTGTTTGCTTCACCTTGCCTCATGGTTGGGCCAGCCCTGGCTATAGCGTAACAAAAGTTGGACAAAAAAATAGAGATACTGTAAAACAGAACATGTAGAACAACATGAGACTCTTAAGCTCAGTTTCATGGGTTCAAGGCCCATGTTTGACAAAAGATTCCTGCACTGCCTCGTGGTTCCCTTCCAACTCTACGATTCTATGATTTGCAATAAGCAAAATTACGGGATTTCTGCAGAAAGCTACGGGGCATGAAGCAGTAGGTCTGCCCCAAAACGTTCGCAGGTGCAAAAAACAAGTCTTGCAAGCAGGGTCTGCCTGATGCTATCATGAGCACAAATAATCAGGGCTGCAAAATAAAAAGGGATCCCTGGAGAGGCTCTTTATCTAAGGAAGGGTCCTTGTGCCATTTACAGCTGCACGATGGCAGGCGCAAATTCAGCAAGGAGGACTGTCTCTAGCATTGAGTATAAGAGCCTGGTGGGTTTGGTTTTTTCCCGGGCTCCTGCACCTTTAAGAGTCGACTTTGTTGGAAGTTTGCAATGCCGCTCCCAGGCTTAGAACTGAAATTAAAGTATGATCTGCCATTTCACAACATTTCGTTATTGTTAGCACTGCTGTGCCCTATGGTTAAATAAAAATGATCTTTGCTGAAACCTATATTCTAATAATACCATGCTACTCCCAGTGCCACGCAAACACACACAATCACACACAAACCTCCCTCAGCAGCACCTTCCATTCCCTTTCTCCACAAGAGACTTTACCATTTTTTCATTATTATTTTAAAAGTTGATCTGAGCCTCTGGCCCAGGGTTTCTGAGCATGCGCAGAGTTCTGGCCCCTGAAGGAGACAGCATGCCTGTTTTTAAAAAATAGAATCCCAAGGGCACCTCATTTCAGAGGGTATTTTCCTTGCAAAGGGAATCGGCTCATACCTAACTGGCTACAAATATATATAAATCTCCAAAGCAGTTATTTCAAAGCAGTCTCTCGTATAATTCAGGATGGAGAAAGCGGGGGGGGGGCTCCATGTTCAACTCCGTGCTCAGAAATGCTCAACGCCCTTCAGTGCAACTATTAAAAGTGCTAGATGACTGTCCCACAGGAGTTGCATCAAAGGGAGAATTTTCATGTGCGCCTTCATGCTGCTGGCGACAAAACCCGCAAATTCATTTCCCCCAAGGTTTCACGGTCTCCTGGCAACTGGCCAGTGGGATGAGGAGGTGCTAGCTGGCTCCGCACAGCTCTAGCTCTCTGGGGGAAGCGCATAGGGAGAGTCCAACATTTTGGGCAAAGGGCTGGGTTCAAGGATTGCCAACTCCCTCATTAGCCCCAGGCTCCTCTGCCGTGAACAACAATTTGATGTCCAGGCACGAGCAAGTGAAATCCTTGAATCCGAAATCTCTGAACATGCTTTGGATATTTTGAGGACATTTATCCCTTTAGGTTATTTCCCTTTGTAAGATGAGGATGTTTTATTGTTGCGGTATTTGGGGGGCCTATCATTCTATTTTATTTAAAAAATAATAATAATGTAGGATTCGTGTTACCTTATTTTTGTTGTTAGTTTCTGGTCTCCTCCATTGTTAATTAGGCGCTACCTCAGTCTCCGAGCAGCGAGAGACATCGGGGTGCCTGTGCTTTCCTCGGGGTTTCGTTTTCCTTGGAATGAAGAACAGCAGAGACTGTGGTGTATTTAAAATATATGGTTTTATATATGGATTGAGATTGAATCCCAACAAGGCAGAAGTATTGTTTCTGGGGGACAGAGGGCGGGCAGGTATGGGGAACCCTGGTCTTGAATGGGGTAACTGTGCCTCTAAAGAACCAGGTGCACAGTTTGGGAGTCATTTTGGACTCACAGCTGTCCATGGAGGCACAGGTCAGTTTTGTGTCCTGGGCAGCTGCCTGCCAGCTCCATCCGGTACGCAGCTTGAGACCCTACCTGCCTGCAGACTGTCTCAGCAGAGTGGTGCATGCTCTGGTTATCTCCTGCTTAAAAGGTAAAGGGGCCCCTGACCATTAGGTCCAGTCATGGACGACTCTGGGGTTGCAGCGCTCATCTCGCTTTATTGGCCAAGGGAGCCAGTGTCATGTGGCCAGCATGACTAACCCGCTTCTGGCGAACCAGAGCAGCGCACAGAAACGCTGTTTACCTTTCCGCCCGAGTGGTACCTATTTATCTACTTGCACTTTGACGTGCTTTCGAACTGCTAGGTTGGCAGGAGCAGGGACCGAGCAATGGGAGCTCACTCCATCGCCGGGATTCGAACTGCCAACCTTCTGACTGGCAAGCCCTAGGCTCTGTGGTTTAACCCACAGCACCACCCGCATCCAATCTCCTGCTTGGACTACTGCAATGCACTCTAGGTAGGGCTACCTTTGAAGGCCACTCGGGAACTACAACTAATCCAGAATGTGGCAGCTAGACTGGTGACTGGGAGTGGCCGCCAGGACCATATAACACTGGCCCTAAAGGATCTTCATTGGCTCCCAGTACGTTTCTGAGCACAATTCAAAGTGTTGGTGCTGACCTTTAAAGCTCTAAACACCCTTGGCCCCATGTACCTGAAGGAGCATCTCCACCCCTATCGTTCAGCCTGGACACTGAGGTCCAGCTCTGAGGGCCTTCTGGCAGTTCCCTCACTGCAAGAAGTGAAGCTACAGGGAACCAGGCAGAGGGCCTTCTCGGTAGTGGTACCCACCCTGTGGAACACCCTCCCATCAGATATCAAGGAGATAAAGAACTATACAACTTGTAGAAGACATCTGAAGGCAGCCCTGTTTGGAGAAGTTTCTAATGTTTGATGTTTCACTATGTTTTGTAAGCCGCCCAGATGGGTGGGTTGTGGTTGTTGTTGTTGGTGGTGTTGTCAACTAGCTGTGGCGGAATAGTGCCTGATGATGCTTCCAGTTCATCATGGGTTAATCTATCACTCCAATTATAGGCAGGTGTTCCCTGGGAGGCGGAGCTAGATGGCATTCTAAATGGCAGTTGGCAGTTGGGAGTCGGCAGTTGGGAGTAGAGTGTTAGAGAGGGATGCAGGAGCTGTATTAACAAGAAGATATGTGCTTTTAAGAACCAGAGAAATTCATGTTTATAAGTTAAACAATAAAGTTAAATGTGCTTAAACGTTCACTGACTTGGCAGTGTCTCAGTACCTTCGGAGGTGTGACAAAGAGGAGGGAACAAAGCTTTCCTGTGGAAGAGGAAACTTGTTTGCTTTTTCTCCTGTCATACAAAGGGTTGGTTAGCGAAGCCAAAGGAGCCACAAAGTTGCCTAAGGGAGAGGCACATTGTAGCAGTAGGGAGCCCAGGGAGGGAGACCCCACTGGTGGCAATAGGTTTCGAACGCAGTGCCTGCGGTACTCTGGAGACAAGTCCAATTTGGACACTGGAGGTTTTTCTCCTGTTTGTGGAGAAGCACAGGGAGAGCCTCTGTTGTTAAAGCAGTGAGGGGTGGGAAACAGGGAATCCCTCACACTAGCCACCTGATTTCTGCAATACCCCAGAGCCAGGAAGGTCCAATTTTCTTCTGCTCATTTGGCAACCCTTTTCCTAACTATTCCATTCCTGGCATCACTTGCTGTCCTCCTTGCGCTGCATCCAGCGTCTCGTTGGCAGATTCTGAGCAGACGCTTGGACTTAAGGGTTGTGCTGCTTTTTTTTTAGCCCTGCACAAAACTCAACCATCTTCTTCTCCCTGTGCCTTTACCTCGCGAACTGAATGCAGAAATGCAACGGGGGCAGCTCTCCCTGCAACGAAAAGGGAAAACTGCATCTCCTGCATTTCTGCCTCAGGTCCCTGTTAAAGCCACAGGAGCAGTGCTTGGGGACGGACAGGAGTGGTAGCCCTAGTTTTCACACTCGAGGGAACCCTCTTCTTCTCTGAATAGTGCGACTGCAAGGGGGTATTGTTTTGCAGCCTCCCCGTCCCTGAATTCATGAACCCTGTGTCAGTCTGCTGCCGTCACTTCCTTCCTCGCTGTACAAACCTGACCCTAATCTTGTTTGAAGAAAGACAAGGTAGCGAATGGATTTTTTTTCAACGTCTGGGGTTTATTTATAGTTCCCAGCATCTTGAAATATGCCTCCCACCCCGCACTTCCCTCTGCAACACACACCGCAGGATCCCCAATTCACACTCCAGGCTGAAACCAGTTTGCCGATAAAGCTCGCTTGCTATTTAAAGGTATGCAGAGCAAGCACAGGGCAAGTTCATCCTAGGTCGGGGCCTGGAGTTGGCTGGCGTGGAGAAGCCGGGCGTCACTTCCCAAATCCTGCTCCCCAAACACTTGATCGGGCAGCGCATGGGAGTTGCCGGCCTGTGGGTAACCTCCTTGCCAGAGACTCCTTGCCCACAGTGCCACCGAGAGAGCACCACTACTTGGCCCATCTTGACTTGAAAAAGTCAGCAGGGGGCAGATTGACTTGCAGGGACCCGAGAGTTAAAAATTCCTCCTTGCATGAATGAGGAGGTGATCAGAGACAATGAAGTGTGCCTCTGGGGGTGAAGTCAAACCGCTGCGTGCAAGGCTGGGCGGTGTGTATGGAACTCTTGGGCTGCCCTGATGACAAGACCCCCCCACTCAGCCTCGCTAAGGTGGTCCAAAGGAAAGCAGAGCAAGATGCTTGGCACCGGCTTAGCTGCAGGAGTTGCCAGAAGGAGACATACAAGGCACTATCCAACCTTCTTAGGGACTTCACTCTGGATTTGTGGAGGGTTTACTCCTGAGCCTTTTCTCCTTCTCGAGATAACCCACAAGGCTGCAGAGGTTTAGGACCAGAGTTTACCTTCTCCTAGACGGGCGACTTTCACCCCACCTGTCCCTCACTTCCCTCCACAGCATGTGTTGGCAGGGGCGGAGCAAGCGGGGGCGGGGGGCAGTACGCCCCGGGCACCGCCCTGGAGGGGGTGTCACTCAGGGCCGCGCCCCTGCTCTGCGATCAGCGCCTCCAAAGCTACGCACCTCACTCCAGCTACAAACTCCAGGTAAAAAGCCCGCTCAGCGCGGCGCACCTGCCACGCTGAGCAGGCTTTTTATATGGAGTTTGTAGCTGGAGCGAGGCGCGCGGCTTTGGAGGCGCGGGGGGGCAGCGATACCCCGCCACGTAACGATGCATGCAATTTGCCGCACCGGATGTCGCGCCGCCTTGCTACGCCCCTGTGTGTTGGAGGATAGCCTGCGCAAAGACATTTTATTGGACTGGGCAAAACTCCACGATATTGAGCGATGAACCTGTACTGTCGGTCTTCGATGCTGGAGAGAAATGGCATCGAGGTAGGGACCTTCTAACCTCAGTGGTCCAACAATCAGAGCTCAAACCACCAGCTTACCTTCATAGCAACAATACGGTGATTGTAGAATCATCGAGTTGGAAGGGAACCTGAGGATCTTCTAGTCCAGGGATCAGCAACGTTTTCCAGCCGTGGGCCGGTCCACTGTCCCTCAGACCATGTGGTGGGCCAGACTATATTTTGGAAAAAAATATGAACAAATTCCTATGCCCCACAAATAACCCAGAGGTGCATTTTAAATAAAAGGATACATTCTACTCAGGTAAAAACACGCTGATTCCCAGACTGTCTGTGGGCTGGATTGAGAAGGCTATTGGGCCGCATCCAGCCCATGGGCCTTAGGCTGCCTACCCCTGTTCTAGTCCAACACCCCCTGCCATGCTGGAATAAGCAGTTCCCCCTAATGGGGATCAAACCTGCAACCTTGGCATTTATCAGACCATAAATGAGTTTTGGATGCATTGGAATTCTTTACTGTCACATATATTTTGCTACCTTTTGGAGGGTGGCGGCGCTAGGGGTTGGGGGAACTAAACTTGGACTTTTGCATGGTAAGTGTTGTTTAGCGTCTGCCCCGGGAAAGGTTGGTATTTGGGGGTAAATATACATCAGTAACCTCAAACTGGGCTGTATGATGTGCTCCTCACCTTAGCAATGGACTCAGTTGGGTGGCCTTTAGCCAAGCTACTCTTTTCCTCAAGCCTCCAAACATGGCCTACCTTTCAGGGCTGTTGTAATGATTGTAAAGATGATCTGCCCGGAAGGAAAGCGCTTCACCTTCTTATTATGGATTGTTAGGGGGCAAAAGGTGCTTCCCTAGCCGGAGGGATCCTCAAGCGCCGTGGGCATGGGAAGCTGTTTGTTGGAGAAGCATTTCCCTGAGCCATACTCCCGAAGTGCGACTTGAGATGGCTTTCGGAAAAGCCGCCCAGCCTTCTTTCCCGATCAGTGAAACTGCCTGTCCCCGGTCACCGTGGATGAGAGACGCAAGATCGTTATGACCGTAAATCAGCCGTGGCAGTTCGGGAGCACCAATGTACCATGTAATTGCTATCTACCAGTGATCAAAGCTACTTTGGTCTCCAGGGGGAAATAACTCTCCTCTCGGTGACTGTAATCCTTCTCTACATCTATTGCATTGTCAACGGCTCCAAATTGGGTGTGTGTGTGTGTGTGTGTGTGTGTGTGTGTGTGTCTGCCTTGCAGGAACAAGGAATCCAGTTTGTGGTGGTCAAGTTGAATGTGGTGGGTGGAAAGCTGGCTATTAGGGCTGGGAGATCTGAGTTCAAATGCTACACCATGCCCTCCAACATGTATCCAATGAAAATAGGGATGCCCTATTTCAAACTTATTCTTATTTATACCCCACCTATCTGGCTGGGTTGCCCCAGCCACTCTGGGCGGCTTCCAACATACAGTCGTACCTTGGTTTGCGAACAGAATGCGTTCCAGGAATTCGTTCAACTCCTGGAACCATTCGAAAACCGAGGCACAGCTTCTGATTGGCTGCAGGAGCAGAGGCTGTGCTGGAAGTTCGGTTTCCGAAAATCGTTGAAAAATTGGGTTTTTGATTATTCGGGAGCCGATTTGTTCGGGATCCAAGGCATTTGAGATCCAAGGTACGACTGTATATAAAAACATAATAAAACATTAAGCATTTTAAAACTTCGCTATACAGGGATGTCCGCAGGTGTCTTCTAAAGGTTGCATAGTTGCAAGACAACAAAAGTTAGGCTGTCCCTATCCAGATAAGGGCACAGCTGGGCCACCAGCCGAAGCCAATGGAAGGTGCTCCACACCACCGAGGCCACCTGAGCCTCAAGTGACAGTAAAAGATGCAGAATTATCCTTACCTACCAGATCCAGCTGCACCCCAACTACAGGTCCCAGATAGCAGAGAGCCACCAGAAGCAATGAAGAGAGATGCCTGAATAGCACATTCCGCCAGAAGTCTTGGCAAAGCAAGACGAGCTAATACAGGGAATTACAGGGAAAGACATCGACTGCTGAAAGTCTCCAGCCAAGCCCTCTGTGAATCACTCCCAATTAACGGTGTTCAAACAAGACCCATCCGCCAAGAAACCACGGAGTTGTGTACCAAAATAGAGCATCCTTTACACCATTGTCTCCAGTTGCAAAACGATGTCTATACAGACAATGCAAATGCAAATATTCTATTGGTTTAATACCATTTTAACTGTCAAAAGTTTCCTCCCAGAAGTCTCTGAGAACTGCTGTTCGTTGAGAGCGCTGAGAATTCTCTGGTAGAGATTCTAGCACCCTCCCACACAAAAAACTACAGTTCCCGGGGTGCCACGGGGAAAGGGAAATCAGGTTATGCCTGTCGTGTTTATAAAGGGATACCACAGTTTCCCAGTGCAACCGAGTTTTGCCTTTTGGAAAGAGGCTGGGAGGGCCACCCTCAAACAGGTGAATAATAACAGCACAGCGATCGCATGTTTAGAAGGCACCTTCGAGAAAAGCCCCCCTGGGTATTGTAGAGTTACCCAGCTTCTGTTTACAAAACTCTGTTTGCAAAAATGATTAGCAGCCTCTATTTCTGGCAGTTGCCCAGAAGCTTAAAAATCTACTTAACACGGGAACATAGGGAGCTGTTGGAGGCAATATTGACTTGATTTGATTCATTATATTTCCATGCCGCTTTTCATTCAACTGAACCCCAAAGCGCCTTGCAAACCATAAATAGCAATAACACGATTGAACATCACAAATGCAACATAAATCATGTGGAATAATTTTTACCGGTTAGGTGGACAACTTGGCCTCATCTGCAACATTGTACCACTTTAGAGAATTGTGGTTTCCACCAAAAAAACAACAACCCTGGGATGTGTTTTTTGTTAAGGGTGCTGAGAGTTCTTAGAAGACCCTCGCAGAGTTGCGATTCCCAGGCTTCCCTGTTCCCAGAGTTAGGATCTGACCCTCTGACTGTCAATATCACTTGGGGTCTATTGTGCTTGCTTGATAGTAATTCGCAACCACCAGAAACAAATCTGTCTCTCCCGAGGAACCAGGCAGGAGCTGGAGCCACACAAGGAGGGATGGTGACAGTAAGACAGATAATGCTTTAGTATTTCTAGCTGAGCGGCCCTGTTCCCAGATTATTACTTGTCCAGTAAGCTGCTGTAGAAGGTGCAGATTCCCTGCTTCTCTGTTGTAAAAGGGGGGGGGGTAATGATTCCATCAGGAAATTTGTGAACTCACTAATAAATAGAAGACCAGGGGATTTTGTTTTTTGCCTGAACAAACCCCCTCAGACTACATATGCTCCTATGACAGCTTATATTGCCATATGCATTTGTTAGTCTTTAAGACAGGGTTCCCCAAACTAAGGCCCAGGGCCGGATGCGGCCCAATCATCTTCTAAATCTGGCCCGCAGATGGTCCAGGAATCAGCATGTTTTTACATGAGTAGAATGTGTCATTTTATTTAAAATGCACCTCTGGGTTATTTGTGGGGCATAGGAATTCGTTCATTTTTTACTTTCAAAATATAGTCCGGCCCCCCACAAGGTCTGAGGGAAAGTGGACCGGCCCCCTGCTGAAAAAGTTTGCTGACCCCTGCTTTAAGATATCGAGAAAGTGTTGCTTTAACCTTGCACTCTGCTAATCAGAAGCCAATATGCTCCATGCTCGACAGTGCAAAAACCAGTTCAAACAACAAAGAATCTTGCGGCAAGGCAGGCAGATTTATTTGCAACGTCCAGCCAGGATAGCTCAGTTGGTAGAGCATGGGGCTCTTAATCTCAGTGTTGTGGGTTCGAGCCCCACGTTGGGCAAAAAATTCTTGCGTTGCAGGGGGTTGGGCTAGATGACCCTCGTGGTCCCTTCCAACTTTATACAGTTCTATTATTCTATGAGCTCGTGTGATCTACAGCCCACTTCCCCAGATGCACGGAAAGCCGGTTGGCAAATGTCGGGTCGGAATTTGGGGAAGGGGAGTGGCTCAGTTCTAGACCACCTGCTTTGCATGCAGAAGGTCTCAGATTCAGTCTCCAGGTACGGCTGGGAATGTCCCCTGCCTGAACCCCTGAGGAGTCTGCCAGTCAGTGTAGCCAGAATTGAGCTGAATGGACCAACGGTCTGACTCAGCCTAAGACACTAAGACAGCTTCCTATGTTCCTACATTTTGTTCAGTCCTGTGCCCTTTATGGTCTGTGTTTATGGGCTGCATACACAGCGCAGATCACTTCCTGCACGCAAAACTACAACTCCCAGCACGCTCAAGAAACTACAGTTCCCAGGATTCTGGGGGAGCGGGTGTGTGCTTTAATTGCGTGGTGTGTACACAGCCGGGATTAATTTGATACAGCTGAAAGCGGGAGGGAAAACTTATCATTTTTATTTATGAACACCTTCAAACCAGCCCTGGGACGTTGTTGAGGCTGCATGTAGGGCCTTGCCCACACAAGAGCATGTAGCATTGTTACTCATCCTGCTCAGGAACTTTGTCACAGCAGGGCTTTGTTACTCACGCCCATCCCGCTTCCCAGCGCAGCAAGAAGTTGCAGGGGAAGTGCCACAAGGGTTTGGTTATCTTTGTATGAGAGAGTGCTGGAGGCTTGGGGCCAGGGCTGGCGAGGGGAGGCAATGGCGTCAGATGGCAGGATCCACAGGGGCAGCAGATCTGGCCTCCAAGGAATGCATCACCCGATCGCAAGCTCGGTGGTTCGAATCCCCCCCGCAACAGAGTGAGCTCCCGTTGCTCTGTCCCACTCCTGCCAACCTAGCAGTTCAAAAGCACGCCAGCGCAAGTAGATAAATAGGTACCACTGCAGCGGGAAGGTAAACGGCGTTTCCGTGGGCTCTGGTTTCTGTCACTGTGTCCTGTTGCTCCAGAAGTGGTTTAGCCATGCTGGCCACATGACCCGGAAAGCTGTCTGTGGACAAACGCCAGCTCCCTCGGCCTGAAAGTGAGATGAGCGCCGCAACCCCAGAGTTGCCTTTGACTGGACTTAGCCTTCCAGGGGTCCTTTACCTTTTTGTTGGTGGTGTTGATCTTTTCTTCTCTCTTCTCTTTATCGATCAGTCCTTAATTAAGTAAGATTGTCTTCCACAAACACAGTTTTAACAATGGGTCCGTAAGTGACTGTGGAGGCCAGTTCTGGATCCACACGTCATTCCATTGGTTTTCAGGCGGGAGCTGATTACGGTGTGGATATGCCAAGGGTGCCTTCCTCCAGGGTGGATAAAAATCAATGATTTTTTTAAAAAAAATCAAAAAAATCGGATTTTTTTGATTTAAATCGATTTTTTTTTATTTAAATCTGATTTTTTAAAAAATAAAATGCTTTTTGAGGAAAATATATTACCATCCAAAGGTTATTCCATCATGAAATAAAGATTAGTTTTTTAATTATGTAGAATAAGGTTGTATATGTTTATTTTTGGGGGTAAATGCCATTAATCCATTCACAATGTCATGCTCTTCCAGAGGTTTTTGTAAGATTATTGGGCAGATTCTCTGCCTACAAGATATTATCACAGATGCTTGGTTTACTTTTGCAGTTCTCAAAACTGAATTTGACTCAACAGAGATCACATGCCTCTTCTTCACAGCAAAAATGTTATAACATGAACAGAGTTGAGAAAAAGACCTTAATCCTATTGTTCTACAAACCTATGAATACAGAAACAACCCCTTCAGTGCTAAGTTTCAAGAAGTTCAGTGAATAGAATAGAAACAATATTTTTCTGATTGTTTGGAGTGGACAGTATTTAAGTTTTTCATGTGATTTAAATCGACTATGATTTAAATCAAGCCTTACTGACTAGTGATTTAAATCGTGATTTAAATCATGATTTAAATCAGTTTGATTTAAATCAAATCCACCCTGCCTTCCTCTTAGCATGTTTCTCGCTTGCGTCCTGAGATCGAGTTTCTTCAAAGCACTTCACTCTTGTCTTCCTCCCTGTCAGCCTAGGGAGGGCACAATTTGGGGGGGGGGGGTTGGCCTCCGGCTGCCAAAATGTCTTGGGCCAGTCCTGCTCAGGATGCTCTTGCCATTTTTATATTTATTTACAAATGTGCAAGCAGGAGGTAAATATGCTTTTTCAGGAGGCATCGCAGACTCATTACACCACATCAGATTCCTAGACTGCAGCTCCTCACAGAGATGTATTCAGATTTTGCTGTCTCCAGCTGAATGCTTAGCTGTCTCTCCTCTAAATTCGAAACCCGGTTCCAAACTGCTTGCCTCTTCCCCTATCTACAGGGGATGTCACCTTCAGAAGGCTGGGTTTCCAAACCATCAAGAAACCCACAGAATAAGATTCTAGCTGCACAGCATCAGATCACAATCCCTGTTGGCACTTGTGATTTTTTTTTTTTTTAAAGGAAGTGTTTTTTCACCGTTCAAAAGAAAGTAAATACAGTTTTTAGTGCAGAAGGGTGTCACTCTGCAACCATAGACATTTTGTCAGTCATTCAGTGCATGTGTCACTCTGAGTTTTTTTTTTTTTTTACCTCTATGAAGCTCCAGGGAAGAGAAATTCACTACTGTAGTTATTTGTAAGCACTATTATGATTCCTTTAGTGAAATTTCTGCCCACTAAGGACACTTCCAGAGAATTTGTTTCCAGATTTGTTTGTAGGGAAGTTAGATGACACCAGCTATTTAATGAGCTGGTTTGTTTGCAGGGAGATTAGAATATGTTGCCTCAAAGGGTTATCCCACACTTTAAAGTGTGATTTCCTGTCACTTTCCTTACAGCAAAAAGGCCAGTCTTTGGGGGAAGTGGGGTTTTTGTGCAAGCCTATAATTGTGAATTATATGGTCCATGGGGTCATGAAGAGTCGGACACGACTAAACAACAACAACAACATAATTATGAAACAGTATAAAAATAAACTGTAATAGTACAACCTGAATTTGGCACCCTAATTCATAGTCATGAGGACCATGGGAATAGCCAGGATTTTTGTTAGGGGGAGCAGGCCTGTTGTTGGGGGGCAAAACCTCAGTTTGCTATGTATTTTTATGAAATTTTATTGATGGGGGGGGCAGCTGCCTATGATGAGGACAGGAAAACTCATCACAGCCACCAAGGGTGGACAAATTTGATGGATAACTAAGTTCTATTCTGCACAATGGTCCAAGGGGGCAGATCAGGTCTTTCTGTATGGGAATTTGCAAAAATCAAATTCCTACAGTGTCTCTGACTCTGACTTCAATAGGACGACTTGAAACTTGGGGTTTCCCATAGCTTCATGTGAGCTAGGAGGATTCAGCCAAGCAACTTGCTCTGAAAACACCCCTCTCTGCCTTGTATTACCGGAACTAATACTAAAAGAGAGCCCCTGAGCATGCGCAAAGTGGATTGTGCAGCTTTCTCACATGCGGAGACTCATAGCTTGCACCCTTCTTGTTAGCTCCTGCTATGGCTCTGTTCTTTTGAAATTGAGCATTGCACCCAGCTGCGTGCCTGCCGTCGCCACCCAGACTATCTGTTCCGGGAGCTCTGACCCCAGTCTGCCTCGCGAGAAACCCCACAACCGGAGCTCAAACCCATTTCCCCAATGCGCCCACCTTGGAAGAAACAGCAGCACCAGGAGGCCAGTTCTGGAGCAGCAATTTATCTTCACTAGTTAGAGGATTATGTCATAACGGGCTCATGTGCTGTGACAAGGCAGCTTCTTAACGAGGGGAGATAAATGGCTTCAGTGACAGCGCCGAACTGCCTTTTGCTGCCACTGGCGTTTAACTAGCGAGCGTGTTGCAGAGAGCAGAGGCGGGAGGAAAAGAATTGGGGGGACCGGAAAAAGCAGCTCTGGCCCTATGGAGAACGTTTGGGCTAGCACTGCATCAGCATTCAGAGATCTCGGAACAAGGATTCTCAACCCAGCCTGTTTGGATAACCTGTTTTGCAAAGAACAGAAGCAGTAATGGTCCCCAGGCGAAGATGTAGCTGGTGTTCTATTTTTGTTTTATTTCAACAGGTACACCAAACAATGGTGGAATAATTCTGGTTGTTCTGCTATGCTTCTCCAATGTTGCTACACTCCTGGAGGGACACTTTTGTGCTGTGCTGTGCAACAATAGCAGGAAAATAATAATAATAATGAACAAGAACACTGGAGGTTTTTTAAAAAAACGACAGGATCTTAGCAGGTAGTTAGGAGACATTTACTGAAATGAAGCAGTATTGAAGCACCTTGAAGCTTTTGTGGGTACTCCAAAATTCCAATATCATTTGCACAAGTCATCATGAATGCACAATAAAAAGGACATTTGGAGGGGCCCTCTGATTCTCTTTCTTTGTTTTGTAATCCCCTCCAACCCCCAACCCCCCTGGACGTCCCCTTCAGTGTATGCCACATAGCTCACCCATCTGATATGTCCGAACTACTTTCCTTTGCAGCCACCATATCATAGTCCATCCATTCTTGGCTTGCAGCAGACTGTGTAGCTTCGCACACAGGGAGACTGTGGGTGGATGAATCCGCTGCAGTGGTGGCTGGTGCCCAGTTAATAAGATTAATTTATATACCGTTTCTATTCCAAAATGGTTTCCAAGGTGTTTACATCTATAAAATCAATCCATAATTAAAATACAAACCCAGCAATGCAGTAAAGGTAAAGGCACCCCTGACCATTAGGTCCAGTCGTGAGCGACTCTGGGGTTGCTCTCGCTTTACTGGCCGAGGGAGCCGGCATACAGCTTCCAGGTCATGTGGCCAGCATGACTAAGCCGCTTCTGGCGAACCAGAGCAGCACATGGAAATGCCGTTTACCTTCCCACTGTAGCGGTATCTATTTATCTACTTGCACTTTGACGTGCTTTCAAACTGCTAGGTTGGCAGGACCTAGGTCCAAGCAACAGGAGCTCACCCCACCGCGGGGATTTGAACCGCCAACCTTCTGATCGGCAAGCCCTAGGCTCGGTGGTTTAACCCACAGCACCACCTGCGTCCCTGTGCATTAAAGCATCCTTAATTAAAATATACAATCCTTAATTAAAATATACTATCTTTAATTAAAATATATGATCCTTAATTAAAATATACAATCCTTAATTAAAATATATGATCCTTAATTAAAATATATGATCAAACAGTTAAAAAGTACAATTAAAACAGTTAAAACATTAGAACCAAAAGATCAGTTTTGGGGACTGCTTGCCTAAACAGGAGCCGGCAGAATGCCAATACTGATAGGGATTCTCATATTTCAGCATTTTTCGTATATTATTATTCAAATTTGTATCAGCTTGGAATGTTTTTTCAGGGGGTTTATCCCCACAACTATCCTGTTGGGTAGGTTAGGTGGAGTATCTTTCTGAAAGCCACACAGTAAGCTTACATACAAATATGAGAAGCTGGGTTAAATACAGAGTCTATCTAGCCTACTCAGCTTTTCAAAGGAGAGGCCTTCTCCACACTCCTGAAATCCTTTCAATCAGGGTTAGGGGACATGCAGATGTTGCCAGACTGCCGCTCTCATCATTGCTGTCAGGGCTGGAGTCAGATGCACGTCAGCACCAAGAGGCAGAGGTAGTGAAGTTTACTCTTTATTCAAGGAAATGGCATACAACTCAGCAACACTTCCTTGTAGGCCTTGCCCTGTGGAGCAGTTGCCAGGACTGAAGGTCTACTCTACTGCCTTCTACACTTCCTAAGGCTCCTCCTCTCCTGGATGTTTCCCAAGCAGCCTCAAACTGCATCTGTGGACCTCTGGCCTCTGTTTTCCCATCATTATCCTGTGCGTTCTTGGAGACAAGCGAGGAGGGGAGCTTGTCACAGCTGAAGAGGCTCCCTGGATTATTCAGCAGCCTCTTGACCCCCTTCCTCTGCTTCAGCTTTGGAGCTTGAACTGCTCTCTGTCACCGTCTCTTCCTGATCACTAAACCCTGTTGCCCCTTCATCCAACACCTTCCACTCTTCTCCCTCTGACCTCTACTCAATGTCCCACCACCAATCCCCGGGCTCCGATCCTTCCTCCTCTGGGGGTTCCCAGACTGGTGCCTCCCACCACTCCTCCCCATCCACTCGGTCCCTGACAATTCCTGACCATCGGAGCCTGGAGGGTAGCAAATTGCCCGTCCCTGCTTTAAATGGAGATGTGAGTGGAAGGGAGGCTGAACACGAACCTTCTGCTTGCAAGACACATGCTCCTTTGTTGAGCTGCGTCTCAGGAGCATGACCAGGAAGTCACCTCCAGTCAAACTGGGGCTCAAGCCCAGATTCCTACCCACTGTGCTACATGGCGGGGAGGGGGAGACGACAATCTTAATGGCAGTGAAAAACGAGTGTGTGAGGAAGAGACTGCTTTGTCGGTTTGTGCTGATAATGAAGTCCTCTTGCCTTAGGTTTCCAAGTATCTTTCCATCCAATAAGTCCAGCTCAACAGGAAACACAAAGTCCTAATTAAGAGAACTCTCGAGACATAAATTGATCACGTGGGCCTCAGCTCCTGAGTGGCAAAGACACTTTCTTTCTCGCTGTCTCACACCCACCAGGAGGCCAGGGCTGTAGAGAAGCATGTAAAAGGGAGAGATCTGCTTTTGACACATAAGCAGTTGTGCTACGGAGTTGCACCCAGAAGGCGTGGGGACATGGCAGCAGCTAGGACAGGATGTGGCACGTGTAGGTTTAGTAAAACGAAGCGGCGGTGGCGGCAGCAGAATCCAGTCCAGCCGTGACCGCTCTCTTCAGACAAAGAGCAAACCACTTTCTGGTCACAGTCGCCTTCTAGTGTGACAGTTTAGTTTGGTGCAGAGCTGTGCGTTACAAGGCAGGATGGAACAAAAACCTAACAGTAACCCAGTAGGCATTTAAAGCGGAATTGATTGAATCCACACTATCCGAAACAATCTGTGAATACAGGCGCCCTTCAAAATTCACCTGTATTTGAGTCATGTGATACAGTTCCCCGACCAACCAGTGTTTACAAAAAATGCATATATTAGGGGAAAGTGGGCATAGGGGCTTAAAAGTGTTTCGAGACTTTATCAGGGTTTTTTTAGTTTTTTTAATTAAAAAAATGAAAATGCAAAATTATACGTTCGAGAATGATACAAATCTACCTGCTCTAAAAAGGCACACCAGAAATAAGTTCTCTAATATATGAAGCTCAATAGGTCCATCACATACAAATGTCAATGGAAAGCATAGGGTATGAGTTGACATCAGACATGGTGAAAAACGGGCAGTGTAATGAAAAAATGGAGGACAAGGACTACATCCTAGGGGGGTGGGGGAAGCCAAGCTTGCAGCCCCTCCAAGTGTCCCTATTTTCTACTGACAGTCCCGAATTTTAGAAGCTATCCTAGTTTCTGATTTGATCCTGGAATGTCCTGCTTTTCTTTAGGACATTCCTGTTTTCATCAAAGAAATGTTGGAGGGTATGGAGTTATGTGACCCCCCGAGCCAAGGAGATAAGTAACTATACAAACTTTAGAAGACATCTGAAGTTAGCCCTGTATAGGGAGGTTTTAAAATGTTTAATGTTTTATTATTTTTTATATATGTTGGAAAGACATCCAATATATAATACCAGAGTGGGGTATTATTATTATTATTATTATTATTATTAAATAGGACATCCCTATTTCGATCTGAGAAAATAGGGTATGAGCTTGGTCTACCCTTTTGCCTTGAACAACAGCTCGATCTGCAGAACTCAACAGACAGACACAGGTTCACACAATCAACTGACAGCAGCAGTAGAATCCAGATCAATGGCTGCAGGGCAAGCTGCAGGTAAAGGTAAAAGGTAAAGGACCCCTGGACGGTTAAGTCCAGTCAAAGGTGACTATGGGGTTGTGGCGCTCATCTCGCTTTCAGGCTGAGGGAGCCAGCATTTGTCCACAGAGTTTTCTGGGCCATGTGGCCAGCATGACTAAACCTCTACTGGTGCACAGAGGACCATGACGAGTGCCAGACCGCAAGGAAACACCATTTACCTTCCCGCTGCAGCGGTACCTATTTATCTACTTGCACTGGCGTGCTTTTGAACTGCTAGGTTGGCAGGAGCTGGGAAAGAGCAACGGGAGCTCACCCCGTCGCGGGGATTCGAACCGCTGACCTTCCGATCAGCAAGCCCAAGAGGCTCGGTGTTTTAGACCACAGCGCCACCCGTGTCCCAGATCAAGTTGCACAGCAGCAGGGATCAGTAAAACCAGGGATAGGCAACCTAAGGCCTGGGGGCTGGGGCCAATCACTTTCTCAGTCTGGCCCATGGACGGTCCAGGAATCAGTGTGTTTTTACATGAGTAGAATGTGTGCTTTTATTTAAAATGCATCTTTGGGTTATTTGTGGGGCATAGGAATTTATTCATTTTTTTTTCAAAATATAGTCCGGCCCCCCACAAGGTCTGAGGGATGGTGGACCAGCCACCTGCTGAAAAAGGTTGCTGACCCCTGAGTAAAACAATGTTTGCAAGCTCCGTTTGTTATAACACTTTTAAAGGTTTGCGACCCCGATACCACACACACACAAAAGACAGCTTGGTTTGTGGCAAGGAGGAGGAAAACACAGGCAAGATGAATGTTGAAAGAAAGGATTTTCAGCTGAAGCAGTAAAAGCGGGTAGTGGGAAGGACGTTGTGGCTGATGCAGTACCTCCTAATCATATGGCAAAGAGGCATATGGTCGGCAAGGACCTCTCACTGTGCTGAGGCATACTTGCACCAGCTCAGCAAATTGCAGGCGATTTAAGGAGGCGGAAAATCCACTATTACCTCTACTTCTGCAAAGCGTTCACCCTTGCACTAAAGCCACTGCTCTTCAGGTCCCAGCCCCCAATTGCTCAGTATGTATAGAAGAACTTGCACACTCTGTTTTAAATTACCGCAAGAAGCACACAGACCAGCAAAGGCAAAACCATCTAGACCTCTGACCCCTGTTTAGACCACATTGTGATTATTCCTCCGGAGCAACTACAATTCTCACCCTAGAAATTCATGATTGCTTCTGCACTGGGGCCTTCTACCCATTCCTTCTCTGCAATGAGCTGGAAGCGGGATTGAAGCAAGTGGCCCCATATGGTTCCTAACAGAGCAATATATTGTTCAGCAATACCAGTCCCTAGAGTTGTGCTTCTATAACATTTATTCAGCAGTCCTCTGCAAAATAAGTTAGTAGCTTCCTCCTTCAGCTTCTTCTCTTAACTTCCTGTTCACTGTAGCAGCAGCAGCAGCATGACTGATTAACATCTAAATTAGTTCCTGCCACGAAAGAGTTTTCTCCATATTTTGAAAAATGTCAAGTAGCAATATTGCATTGCGAAAAGATTACAAGGAAAAATAATGAAAGGAAACAATTATAATGCCTCCTTGAGCAATAGGAACTGCCTGATTAAGATACAGTTAAGAAACTCTGGGTGTTTCCAGACTGTCACTATTTTCAGGTGGGATTCAATCACATTAGGTTCGGGTTGCGCAATTAAAACTGATCTGGATCTCTTGTGCAACAAAACCGCTTCTCCGAAAGATCCGACTCTTGGTAATGAGGCAAGCGAAAGGAAAGCACACTGCAAAGTGTGGGAAAACACTTGCTTTGACATTGTCTAGCCTCCCCACAAACAAAGCAGTGTGAATGCTAATTCCAGTGTTGTAATGCTAACGTGCCAACAATGTGGGATCTTCCTTCGAAGGATCAGGATGAATGCTCAGTGAACAGATGGTCTGGAATTACCCTATCAGTCAGCAATGCACCAAACAGGACACAAGGAGGAAGCTGCTAATTAAAGGCAAAGAAGCCCTGAAACTCTCAAAACCCGTTTTCTTTTATTTTTTGGCCAGCCCATACCGACCGGCTTTGCATTGTAATTTGAAATAATCACCACAAATAAAATCAGGTTTTAAAAAGGAAGAAGCACAACACTAAGGACACTGGAAGGCAGAACCCACTCAGTGGAATGTGACAGGTTGGCGGCGAAATTTCTGGACCCGCTCTAGATTTAAAAAGAGTGAATGAAGGGTGAGTGCGCCAGACTAAACCAGCAGAGTAGAAGCAACCCCAAGTGACTGTTTCTATAAACAAAAATGTGTAGAAAACTCTTCTTTTGCTTCATAAAGGGGTGGTTGTTCAACCTGTCTTAATTACATTATAATTAATATACCAGGTATAAGCACATCATTACGATGAGTTTTCTTAATATAAATATATACTGGGGTTGGGTTTTTTTTTTGGATCTTGAATCTATCCAAGGGAGGGCCTGTGCATTCAGACAGAAACATTAACACTCCTTTCCCCTATTGCAATTAGAGAGTTGTCTAACACGGTCTCTTCTTCAGTGGTTCTAGTTACAGGTAGGTAGCCGTGTTAGTCTGACGTAGTCGAAACAAAATAAAGAAATTCCTTCCTTCCATATTTTGGTATGAGCTTTCGTGTGCATGCACACTTCTTCAGATACCTGAAGAAGTGTGCATGCACACGAAAGCTCATACCAAAATAAAAACTTTGTTGTTGTTGTTCTTTAGTCGTTTAGTCGTGTCCGACTCTTCGTGACCCCATGGACCATAGCACGCCAGGCACTCCTGTCTTCCACTGCCTCCCGCAGTTTGGTCAAACTCATGTTCGTAGCTTCGAGAACACTGTCCAACCATCTCGTCCTCTGTCGTCCCCTTCTCCTAGTGCCCTCAATCTTTCCCAACATCAGGGTCTTTTCCAAGGATTCTTCTCTTCTCATGAGGTGGCCAAAGTATTGGAGCCTCAGCTTCACGATCTGTCCTTCCAGTGAGCACTCAGGGCTGATTTCCTTCAGAATGGAGAGGTTTGATCTTCTTGCAGTCCATGGGACTCTCAAGAGTCTCCTCCAGCACCATAATTCAAAAGCATCAGTTCTTCGGTTCTAATAAAAACTTAGTTGGTCTTTAAGGTGCTGCTGGAAGGAATTTTTTTTATTTTGTTTCTTCTTCAGTATTCATGGAGATGGAACCATTACACAAGTCACCCACACACAAAACAAAATGGAGGATGCAATCAGATACCTCCCATGTGATCAAAGTTAACCCATCGCACGAGAGTTACTGGGGAACATTCCAGAATGAAACACGCAGTAATCCATTTAATCATTCCCCGTTTCAGTCAGTTAAACCACTATGCTTAAAAGGCCATGCATTTGACTTTATAAAGGACAGGGGCTCTCGGTGGGGAGCCCTCTCTTGAAAGGTTTTTGGGTCCAGGACCACCTTATAGATAAATAACTCTGAGGAAGCGCTAGGTTAGCACCTGTGCCACAAACGGAGCAGGCGGCAGACACAGTCGGTCCCACCTGTACGTCACAGCAGGTCACCTTAGTCATCACTAAGGTGATATTTATTACAGTTCAATCTATGCAGTTTATATGCAAATCTGCATTCTCCTTGCCCTCTTTTTTGGTGATTTATTTTCTCTCTTTTTAAGTAGCCGCTCTAACCTCACCCCTTGCAAGGGGTTCCTTGGACGCCGTGTTGGGCTTATGGAGTGTCAGAAAAACAAACATTTGCTGCCCCCACCAAGTGTGGCAGTGAAACTCCTCTCAGTCAGGTCTCTTCGCTTTGGGCCGGGAAGTCAAACGATTGCTTTAAAACTGGACTCCTTTCCAGTTCACCAGGAGGAGGAAAACACTCCCGAACCAGCTCTGGGATGGTGGTTTGGCTTCAGTAGGACTTTTACTGCCACTGCATCCTCGTGGGGAAAGCTTTCACCAGGAGAATCCCTGCCTGTTTTGCACAGAAACCCTGCCAAGGAAAAAAGGGGGAAGGCTGAATGGGAATTGTCTGATGTGGACAATTTGGAAATTTGAGCACATTGGTTGTTTCTAAAGTTTATCCCCCATACTCTGGAGGGCTAGAATCGTGTCGCTTTTAAAAATCTAAAACGTTAAGCCGAGAATTATCAGTGTTTCCAACAGATGCGATAGATTCCAGGCAGGTTATGCATCTTGCAGCATAATGGCCATAGCTGCCAAGTTTTCCCTTTTCTCGCGAGAAAGCCTATTCAGCATAAGGGAAAATCCCTTTAAAAAAAGGGATAACTTGGCAGCTATGATAATGGCTGCCATAAAGATTTCCAGTCTTACCATCAAAAATATATATATAAGCCTTGTACATCTATTTCACAGAGCCCATGACTCAACAGTGGACAGTGTGTTGTTATTTTCAACCTCTGTGATCTTGCCCCTGTGTTAATCTTCTGCAATGAAATACCAGCGGCAGCAGACCCTGTAGCCATTAACTCTCCTGCTACTATAATTATTATACACAAAGAGCACCTGCTTTTAGCTGCAGACAGATCCCACCATGGACCTCCAAAAGTGCGGATTGGTTCGCCTCTCCCGGAGTCCCTTCATGTATCCAGTTGTAATTAAAAGCTAACACTCTTCTCCACCCAGGCCGTTAAGCAGCTTTCAAGTTCAATTTTAATTACGGTGCAAAGCGTGGAAAGCGAAGGCCTGGTTTTCAAAGGCCGCTTCTCTGTATTTGGGTGCGGGGAGAGCGAGAAACGCACTTTTCCTGCCTCTCTGAGCCAGTTGGGCACACCAGCACAGGTGGCCGAAAAGCGGCTCCACCTGTGACGGTTAACACATTGTCCAGACTAGCAATGGGTAAGCATTCAATGGCACACCGGAAAAATAATTGGGGGAAATCTGAGTGCTCAATACCAAAGCCCCACATGAGCCTCTGCTCCTCACTGTCTGAGAGTTTCCTCCTTCCCCACAGTGGAGACTCCTCTGTTGCACAAAGCTGGGCATAGCTCACACACACACACCCCAGATTGTTAGGCACCCAAAACTTCCACAGGCACATCCAATCTTTCTCTCCTGTCACCAGCAGTCCTTAATAATATGTTTTCAACTGACAGAGACATTCTAGATGCATCTGTCCATCTCCTCTGCTTAGCCAACCAAAATAATCGCTGCCACCAGCAGCTCCCACCCCTGGGTCCAGGATCTCTCTCCCACCGAAATAGTTTCAGTAGGGTGGTTAATTATTTTCGTCACCCCCCCTCTCGTTTTTTCCTCTGTTGGACGCCACTGAGAGGAGGGAAGGCAGACTTGAAGATTTATAATGAGGAAAGGTGGGAGGTGGGACACTGTCAATCACAATCCCTGTCAATCACAGACACTCCAAGTGTCCCTATTTTCCAGGGACGTCCCTGATTTAGAGAAGCTGTCCCGGTTTCTGATTTGGTCCTGGAATGTCCTGCTTTTCCTTAGGGGTGTCCCTATTTTCATTGGAGAAATGTTGGAGGATATGGAGTTATCTGAGCCATCTAAAGGCAATCCTGTATAGGGAAGGTTTTTTTAAAAAAAAATGTTTAATGTTTTATCATCATCATCATTATTCTTTATTCGACCGTCAGTCAGAAAATTAATGTTTTATTATGTTTTATATATGTTGGAAGCAGCCCAGAATGTTTGCTACAATCCTTGAGCTCTTCCTGCCTTTTCCTCCTAAGGCCCTGTTGCTCCTTCCTATTCTTTGGATCTCTCTCCCCCCCCCCCCAATCTCACCTTCTTCAGTAGCCTCCTATTCCTGGAACATTAAAGCTAAAATGCACACTCCAGACTCTTTCCATATTTCCCCAAGTTTTAAGTGCATGCTTATTATATTTGCGATGTACGCTAAAGTGTTTTCTTGGGACAGCATTAACCTGAAGTATGCTTTTAATGTTGTTTTAAATTTGCATATTGTGTTTTGATTTTAATTGATACTTTTTTAACTGTTTTACTTCGCTTTGGGAGAAACCTGGGGAGCTGTTTCGATAAGCGATATAAATGCTTTTAATAAATGAACCCCACTCACCTGGGAGGAAGCTCCATTGCATTTGATAGGGCTTATTTCAGATCACACACGGTAGCCAAAAGAATTGGCTTGCTCACGTTGCTGCCTTCCCATGACATGGGCAGAAAGCACTCCAGTCTCAGAGGCAGAAGTGGAGGCTGGAGAGGGGGGAGGCCGAGAGGAGGCAGGCTGCTGAAGAAGCCAGGAGGTCTCCCCCTCCTGCTGCGAACAGCTCCAAACCCCACCCCACCCCGGTCTCCCAGAACCAGAAGAGGTGTGAAGAGGGTGGAGCAGAGACAGACAAGATGTTGGAGTCTTAGATTGTTTAGGGAGTGGTGGGAAGGCGGGGGGAGCTTTGGTCCTCCCAAGTGCCTCCTTGGATCTACTGGGAAGAGTTGCTCCACTCACTAGGCCTGAGCTGTTTTGTTTCTTTGAACAAAGAGTTCACAGACACCTTATGAGTTATTGCCGATCCGCCCTGACACCCAGCAGAGGCTGCTGCGTTATGGCAAACGAGGCACTGCCCCACCAACCTTAGCCTGCCTTCTTACTCACACTCAGTCGGCAGATGGCTCTGCCTCTCGTTGGCTCTGGCGCCCCCTACTGTTTGTCTCCCAGTCTTCCGTCCCACCAGTCCAGCAGGCAGCAGCCACGACTACTGTTGGTACCTCAGAAGGCATCCGACAATGTCAGCATCTGCGGCTAGGCCTGCCCTGGTTCCTTCCTCACACAGAACCTGCCTCGCTTTTATTTCTTGGTCATGCTAACAAAGAGTGCTTGTTGCTATTATTATTATTATTATTATTATTACCCCACCCACTTTGGGTGGCTTCCAACATATATAAAAACATAATAAAACATTACACCTCAAAAAGCTTCCCTATATAACATTTTGGAAACACCTGAAGGGGATGCTTTTAAAGGTTTTATTATGTTTTTATATTTGCTAGAAGCCACCCAGGGTGGCTGGAGCAACCCAGTCAGATTGGCAGTGTACAAATAATTTTATTGTTGTTGTTGTTGCTGTTGTTGTTGTTATTAGCTGCCTTCAGATGTCTTCTAAAAGTCAGATAGTTGTTTATTTCCTCGACATCTGATGGGAGGGCATTCCTCAGGGCGGGCGCCACTACTGAGAAGGCCCCCTCTGGCTGGTTCTCTGTAGCTTCATGTCTCACAGTGCGGGAACCACCAGAAGGCCCCCGGTGCTGAACATTGAGGGTGGAGATGCTCATTCAGGTGTTCAGGGCTGAAGCCATTTAGGGCTTAAAAGTCAGCACCAACACGGAATTGCACTCGGAAATGTACTGGGAGCCAATGTTGGTCTTTCAGGACCGGTGTTATGCGGTCCCAGCAGCCAATTCCAGTCACCAGCATTCTGGATTACTTGTAGTTTCCGAGGCACCGTAATTCTAATTGCATATTACTCTTTATTGGAAGATCACCAGGCCAGCTTGGAGAGAGAGGTTTTAAGTTGTAACTCAGCAGCCGCCAGGCTAGCAGTTTGCCATGAAGAAGTTGACTTCCATTTTGCTCTCTGCCTCCTACTGCCATAGGAATTATAGCGACGGGCTTTGCAAGATGAAATTAAACAGGAGGCGCAGCACTCCTTCAACTCTTCCCTTCTCCACCTCCTCCTCTGTGCATGGCCCTGCGCAGCTCCCATTCCCATCACTGTCACCAACGCTTTGACCTTTTCCCCCTGTCTCTGTTTTCTCTCCTCCTTCCCCATCTGTTCTTTCCCTCTCTCTCTCTCTCTCTTTCCCCAACCTGCCCGCGCCCTCTCTCACCCCAGGTGCGGGCCAGCGCCATCGCGCAGGATGCGGATCAGAACTACGACTACGCTAGCAACAGTGTCATCCTTCACCTGGATGCTGGCGACGAGGTTTTCATCAAGCTGGACGGAGGCAAAGCCCATGGAGGCAACAACAACAAATATAGCACCTTCTCAGGCTTCATCATCTACTCGGACTGAGCGCTGTGAACAGCAGCAGCAGCAGCCATGCTAGTTCCTGGCCACCTGGATTTCTCTCTTTGGTGTCAGCTGCAAAGTCGGCTGCAAAACTCACATCCACTGTCATCTTCGCACGCTGTCCATCTCCCCGCCGCCAAGGTGCAGGGATGCGGTGGTTGGGTCCTATTGCCCTTTTCCCTGCCCCTCCAGGGGGCACTGCGGAGGAACAACGGATGCGTCAAGCCAACCACCGTTCCCACCGCTAATTTTCCTTCCATGCATTTCCAAGAGCATCACGATTTGCGGAGCCTTCTAAGGTTGTCTCCGTATTTTTTTGGGAAAGGAGGCGAAAGAAAGCAAAGGGACTCAGATGGGGCTCAAGGGAGGGTCCGGAGAACTTATCATCTTGCCATCTCCCAGCACATTTTCCTCTCCGTAATCATGGGGGTTGTCGAGACTCAAGCTGAAAAAGCGGAGGTCAGGATTCGAACTCCAATCTTCAGATCTGCATGCCCACATTTCAGATTTGGATTCAAGTACGTTCTATATTTGGGACAGATGTTTAAAACACACGAACCATATTTTTTTTTAAAAAAATATGGAATAAATTTGAGACTGGGGGGACAAAAATTAATGTTTAAATTACAAACTGGGGAAAAGTCAACCGTGACATCGCCCTCATTTCAAACTTGGTGTGAACTGGTGGGTTCCTCCTTTAGGTGTATTCCAGATTGTTTCAGAAGCTGTTGAGCCATGTATACATGAATACAAAGTATAGCCAAACCATTGTTTACATGATCTCTTACAACTTAGATGATGGTACAACAAATCAACAAGCTCACCCTGGGGCAAATTCCCCAAACTTTCTATTTGCGCCAAAAGCAAATTGCAGCATGGGTCACAGTCTCCATTCCTCCCCATTTGCTCCCAGAAAAGATTAATTGATTAATTGTTAGCGTCCGTTTGTCTCGAGAGACAATGGAGTGCGCCTCCGGGGTTGAAGTCAAACTGATGTGTTAGCACAGGCTTCCTCAACCTCGGCCCTCCAGATGTTTTTGAGACTACAATTCCCAGCATCCCTGACCACTGGTCCTGCTAGCTAGGGATCATGGGAGTTGTAGGCCAAAAACATCTGGAGGGCCGAGGTTGAGGAAGCCTGGGTTAGCAGCATGAAAGTGGCCTGGGCAGTTTGTATGGAGGTCCTGGGCTGCCCAGACAACAAGACCCCCATCTTGGCCTGTCTGATGTGGCCCAAAGGAAAGCAGAGCAATATGTCTGGCACCAGCTTGGCTGCAGGAGTTGCTGGAAGGAGGCGTACAAGGCGCCATCCAACCATCTTAGGGACTCCACTCCGGATTTGTGTAGGGTTTACTCCTAAGCCTCTTTTTTCTCCCAAAGATATCCCACAAGGCAGCGGAGGTTTGGATGGGAGTTTTCCTTCTCCTAGGTGATCTACCTTCCCAGGTTGGCAAGCCCATCTGCCCCTCACTTCCCTACAGCATGTGCAGAAACTGTCTTCTTGACCGCTGGACCCACGACTGGTCTCAACCGCTCAATCCGCCAGAACATGCAGGGAAGTCCCTAACTCACTGAGGGTTTGAGACTCATTGGCCTCCCTCACCTGGTTTTAGCCAGCCAGTCGAAGCTGTACCTGGGGTTGTTGGGCGCTGTCGCATGCTGTCAGCTTGTAGAAGCCACAGATGACCACCCCAGAAGGAGCACAACATGTTTTCTACCAGATACACTCCCCCTCTCCTAACAGCATAAGAATACACAGCATAATAACAAAATAATCAGAATAACAGCCCCGTCCCCCATTTAACATTCCCTACTCATGACAAGTTCCCTGCCAAAACAGTGGGCATCAGGAGTGCCGACTTGAATAAAATATTGTGGGGGCCCAGGTCAGGCCCACCCCACATAACTGATCACATGACATGATGCACACCATTTGAATGGCAATGCCCATCAACTTTGCAGGGGCCCGGCCCCCTGAAATATTTTATTGCAGGGGCTGAAGCTCCTGCAGCCCCAGGAGTTTGCTGGCTCCTATGGTGGGCACTGCAGACAAGCTGCATCCATGGCAAGCCCCACTGCCAGGGAGAAATTGCAAGTGCATTCCAAGCCAGATGCTCCCAGTGGCCGCTTGGCCCCTGTGTCTCGCCTGCCGCGGCTTTACCTGCCCTGTGCCTGACATCCTATGATGTCAGGTGAGTGGCAGGAGGATGCTGTCATCCAAGAACAGCCACATGGGCCAACTTGGGTGGTCCCTAGGGGGTGATTTGGCCCACAGACCGGAGGGTGTGTATATATTCTCTGCCGAGAGGTGTGTATATATTCTCCGCATAGGAATGCTCTATACATTTCCGTGCGCTCTGGTTTCCGTCACAGTGTCCCGTTGCGCCAGAAGCGGTTTAGTCATGCTGGCCAGTGTGATGAGCGCCGCAACTCCAGAGTCGCCTTTGACTGGACTTAACCATCCAGGGGTCCTTTACCTTTATCTATTACATTTAAAGCCATTTAAAAAAACAATCATGGATTCCCGCAAAATATCCTGGAAACAGTAGTTGGTTAAGGTTCTAAGAGTCATTAAAGGTAAAGGGACCCCAACCGTTAGGTCCAGTCGCAGATGACTCTGGGGTTGCGGCGCACATCTCGCTTTATTGGCCAAGGGAGCCGGCATACAGCTTCCAGGTCATGTGGCCAGCAGGACTAAGCCGCTTCTGGCGAACCAGAGCAGCACACGGAAATGCCATTTGCCTTCCCGCCAGAGCGGTACCTATTTATCTACTTGCACTTTGATGTGCTTTCAAACTGCTAGGTTGGCAGGAGCTGGGACCGAACAACGGGAGCTCACCCCATCGCGGGGATTCGAAGCACTGACCTTCTGATCGGCAAGCCCCCACAGCGTTTAACCCACAGGGCCACCCGCGTCCCTTATCTGAGAGTCATTAGGAGCCCCCTATTCTCCTCACAGAGCTACAATTCCCTCTCCAGCAGGCAGGAAGTGCACCACTGTTTCAGAGCATTGTGTCAAAGAGGATGGGAGCAGGTCGATATGTGCAGTACTGGATTCGTCTCATCCCTGTTGATTCTAAGCAGATGCTGAATTGCTCATGAAGGAACTATCCAAACTGGGCCATATCCACATTCCATGTTTAAAGCACCATCATACCCCTTTAAACAGATGTGGCTTCACACAAAAAACCCTGGGAACTGTAGTTTATTGAGGAGGTTGAGAGGCGTTAGGAGACCCCCTTTCCCCTCACAGAGCCACAATTCCCCAAGCAGTTTAACAATCGCTCCTTCTTCCCAGGGAATTCTGTACTGTAGCTCTTTGTGGGGAATTGGGATCTCCTAGCAACTCTCAGCACCTGTAACAAACTACAGTTCCCAGGATTCTTGCAGGAAGCTGTGACTGTTTAAAGTGCGCTCTCATATTGCAATAAATATATACAGTAATGCAGGTGCCTCGAAGCTGCTAACATCAGTTTGACCAAACTGCGGGAGGCAGTGGAAGACAGGAGTGCCTGGCGTGCTCTGGTCCATGGTGTCACGAAGAGTCAGACACGACTAAACAACAATGCAGGTGGAGCCTTACTAGGGAGTAAACTCAGCAGAGCATGCATCTGCGTAGTCATGTGCAGTAGTGGTCTGTTAGAAAAAGAGAGCAACGATGATTTAATGCTAAATTCAAATTCTATTTTATTTTCATATGGCAAAAGTAGTCATGTACAAAGGACACAAACAAGCACAATCCTGACACCGCACACATTCACCATACATTAAATGTACCTGCTCTGTAGGGCTTTATTGCAAGGTAGTTCAGGGCATGGAAGGATTTTGTCACAAATAAGGATTTAACTAGGCAGCGATTTCCGTTCAGGACTATATTCATCACAGCCAGCGCTGCTTCCGTCCCACTGCAGTTTGCTTTCCACCAAATACTATGTTTTTTTCACCACACCCGCTGTTCAACTTACATTCATTTCAATGTAAAACAAACATCAAAAAAAAATAATTCATGGATTGTGTATTGCTTGTGGACTTAAAAAATCCCCAATGTGAACAAATACTGATCATATTAGCTTGGCTGATTTCCTTTCCTGACCACAGATAAACTGCAGCAATTTCGGCTTCCTTTTCAGCTCTTTAAGTATCCAACAACCGTAGTGACAAATGTTTCTTGTTAGTGTGCCTCTACAAGGTCATAGATGGCGTTCACGATGGGGAGAAACTTCACAATGTACATCTAGATTGGTGGGTTTTGGGGTGTTTTTTTTTGTAGAACTGACAGCTGACAAATGCGTAATTGGTGCTATGACTCAGCGGGGCTCAGCTCAGAATGTTTTTCATGCTAAACCATACTACATAAGAAGAAAAGATGGAAGCGGCCCCTGGACATGAGCAAACTATATTTCTCCTCACCACAGAGGATGTAAAGAGACTTTCCACACACAGCAGGAAATGGAAGGGCAGGCAGAGGATGCTTCTACCAAACAGATTTGAGACCAAAATCTTCCTTCATCCCTCGCCAACCCCAGAATTTAAGCACTCTGAGGTATATCTGACCCATTCCGGTTATGTGCTCCACCGCCACCTTCTCTTCCTACAGGGTTTATTTTTAATGAGCAAGCTTGTACCTCATGATAAGTCCAGGCCAGGGTTCTTCAACTTTTGGTCCCCAGATGCTGCTGAACGACAACTCCCATTATCCCCAGCTGGGTTAGCAAATGTCCAGGGATGGTCCGAGTTTTAGTGCAACCTTGGAAACCCAAGGTTGAAGAGCACTGGTCTGGTCCAATCCTGCACAACATGTGGCCCACCAGACCACATACCACTTGGGGGGCTGCTTATTATGGCCAATAACACAAAAGTGAAAGAACTGAGTAACAGAAAGGAACAGGAATCACATTAAATGTACAATGCGGATACTGATTATCCAAAGTTAGTAATATACAGAGAAGACCCATTTACATTAATGAACAGGTAACTTAAATCAAATGATATCAGCAGGCACACACTTTGTATAACTAAAGATGAGTATCACCCATAATGATTAAATAAACAACAAAATAATCATATCTAATGGAATATAATAGAATGTCTAAAGTACAAAAAAACAGTAAACATGGTGCTAAGGTCTGCACAAGTCTGCAAATGCCTGTAATATCTTCAATATTACATATAAATCCTGATGGAAAGGCGTTCTGTTGGCCCCGTTTTGGATAATCCTTGTTCGTCAAGATGGAGAAACAACATCATTAAAGAAAAACACTGAAGTCAAGTCTTTTATTGAGACTATGGGTTCGTCCAGTGTGTTAAATCTGAAAATCTAAAAGGCTTTGTGTGGTTCAGTTAGCAGATCCTGCACTGGAAGATGCTCTCAGTATCCACCATCTCTTTCAATGCTAAAATTCTGTGAATCGCAATGGATGAAAATAAACAATGCATTGGAATAGGATGTGAATCTATTCATTCTGGTCACTACACATCTTTATAAAAACTAACAGGAAGAGAGAGAATTTATAGAGACTCTAAATGGATATTTATTTCAATATCTAAGTGTTTTTAGTGCCTTTGAGTATAGGCTTTCATTAAACCAAAAATGGATTCTTGTAAGTTACTGCAGCTACTATTTACCAGCAAGTTATTTATCTGAATGTAAGGAGAGTCCATATTGAGTGGCTGGTCACTTTTAGAAACAGGAAATGTATATATGCCCTTCAGAGAAGAAACAGGATAGAAAGAGAGGGAAGTGAGGAAAACATCTGTGCCAGCAGAACAGTCCTTTCTCTCCCCCTGCCCCAAAGAATCCTGGGAACTGTAGTTTGTTATGGGTGCCGAGAGCTTTTAAGAGACCTGTTACCCCTCACAGAACTACAATTTGCAGAGTTCCCTGGGAAGAGGGATTGATAACCACTCTGGGAATTGTAGCTCTGTGAGGGGGAAAGGGGTCCCTTAACAACTGTCAGTACTCTTAACAAACTACAGTTTCCACATTTGGGGGGGGGGGGTATGATGCTGCTTTAAATGTGTAGTGCAGATGAGGCCTAGATATTACCTCAGCTCTTCCTCAGCAGGCTGGTTTACGTGGCCCAAGGCAGGCCACATGACATGTCCTGATCTACCTCCCCATTGCTCCCCATCACATGGCACCTGTCGCCTCAGGTATCTCTACCTAACAGTAGGGCCTGTAGATTGACAGTTGCCTCTTACGCCAACCCTGGTGATGGGATAGGAAACCACGCTCCACAGCACCTGAGAGACACAGATTAGGACACATGACACTCACTGCTTCGTCACCCAAAGGTTGTTTATTCATCCTGATTTGTCAGCCCAAAATTTGTGAGGGAAATATGCAGCGTCGCATCAAGCAAATGTTGTATTGCGCTTTCTTGTGTACAGTATTTTACCATCGTTTTCCTTACCCTCAAAAGTCCTATTTTGTGCGTGTGTGGAGGGTTGTACTGTGTGGATTTGTGGAGCTAGACAAATCCGGTTCAGTTGTGCAACCTGCCCTCGCTGTTGAATCCCGTCTGCAAAATGGCAATGGCCTGGAAGCCTCACAGAAAACAACAACAACCCTGCAATTCTGTGGCAAGGAAATGAGGGAGGTGAGGAAACACGTGCAGATTAGTACCAGAAGAGAGGCAAAAGTGATGACATGCATATGTCTGAATTTCACTACTGACTGAGCTTAGTTAAAAGGCGTTCCTTCATAATTCAGTGGCACGAGTATAAAAACAATATGCATGGAGAGCATAGCCAGTCGCACAAAACGAACTCTATGGCGTGGCCTGCATTCCCTGGTGTGGCATACATTCTCTCACATGGGGCAGCAAGCTAGCACATGGCACACCTTTCCAGCCGTTTCCACCCCTCAGAATTTGCCACCTGAGGCAGCTGCCTCACTCTGCCTCGTGGTAGCGCTGGCCCTGCTGAGGTGGCAAAAAGGGGGGAAAGGAAAGAACGTCAGCCATCATTACGTAGTGGTGTCTTCATACTAAATGTTTACCATGGAAAATTGCCGTACTAGAAAAGAATCCAATAAATTATAGTTGCTTCTATATAGTACGGTACTTTGGCCTTTTGATGCTGTGGAGGCATTGGATTTATGCTATCTGTTGGATGCAGTATTGAAAGAGTGGGTCTAACAGGCACGAAATAATTTGGATTTGATTATGATCCAGCAATGCCGGTCATCCCAGTGGCCAAGATCCTTCTAGAAAACTTTACTCTGCAGTTTGGATCAGCAAAGATCTCCTGCAACATTAATCGGAGCCTTTCTCCTTGCTGCTTCTGCCTTGACTAATTGCTTCCTGTCCCAGCATTACTGATGAATTGCCCATTCATTATCCAGCAATTAGCCAGTTTCCATTGCCTAGGGGAGTGGATTCTAATTGCTGTCCTCCTCTTATTATTATTTTTTTATTTTCTTTTATCGCAGATAGTGCCGTTTTACTATTGAAAAGAATAAAAGAGCGAGAGGGAAGCAGCGATTAGAGCTGACGTTCCCCGGGACAGTGTCATTTGGCTACTCCATAAAAAGTGAGTCAGGCGAAATTGCTTATGGAGAAGGAACCCATGTTAACCTTCCCGGAGGTAATATATAAATCACAGAGTGAGGAGGGGGGGAAATGAATCTATTCCATTTTCATTATTAAAGAACAACAAGAAGAACTCGTCGTCTGCCACTGACAATTTGGTAGGCAGAAACTGAAGACGAGACCAACTGTTTATCCCCAGAAACATATGCTGTAAATAACCTGTGGAACTCAACGGTCCAGGATAGTTGATAGCTACTCGCTTAAATGGCCTTTTATAGGATTTTGTAAGGACATAGAAGAAGGATTGTCCAATCAGCGTGGAGATGGGAAAGCCTTCCTCTGTCTGTTGAAGAAAGGGCATAGAACCCCTTACCAGCCAGATGGGCAGGGTTATTATTATTATTGGCGGAAGGAAGCAATGTTGCTTCCAAGTGCAGCTCATAACTGATTGCCTCCATCTTGACAAAGAAAGAAAGACATTCCTTCACTGTATTTCAGATGCGGGGAAGCTGTGAATTCTGATATGATGCTAGACCAGGCATCCCCAAACTTCGGCCCTCCAGATGTTTTGGACTACAATTCCCATCATCCCTGACCACTGGTCCTGTTAGCTAGGGATCATGGGAGTTGTAGGCCAAAACATCTGGAGGGCCACAGTTTGGGGATGCCTGTGCTAGACTCTAGCTCCAACCAGTTCTGACCATTGTCCATGCTGACTGAGATGGATGGGAGTTGGAGTCCCACAACACCTGGAGCAGTGCTGAATTAAGGGCCTTGCGGGCTGTTCCCCTGCCCAGGGCTCCAAAGATGAGGGGGGCACAAAATCATCATCATCATCATCATTCCCAGCTGAGAAGATCCATTAAAAAGCAACTGCACCAACAAGTATTATTGTGAAAATAATAAATATTTAGAGGGGGCGCCAAATTCCGCCCTTACCTAGGGCACCATATTACCAAAGTCCGACCCTGTCTGGAGGGCCACAGTTTCCCAATCTCTGATGATGGGGTCCAGAGGTTGTACCACGGCAGAAACTGAATCTGAATTTCTCTTGACTGGACTTGGGCAGAACTGTAGGTGTGCAAATATATGTTCCCGAGAGAGTCTGTTTGTGAAAACCTTCTTGGTTAGGGGCAGGAGCAGAGTACGGGAGGTTTCAAGGTGGTGAGAGGAGGCAAAAACCTCACAACTGGGGTTTTCTGGATTTGGAATTGATTTACATCACAGGCTTTGGCCCTCCATACAGTTTACAGGGCCGCAGTTCCCATCCTGCCTGATCATTGGGAATGTTAGCTGGGACTGATAAATGAAGTGGAGTCCATTTGGAGAGTCACAGTTTCCCCATCCCCAATTTAAACAAACCAGCCATATTTTGGGCTGCAGACCTTCCGTTTTATTGCTCCCTCAGACACACCTCTGCGAATATACTAAAAGAAAAAAAAGAGCATTGTTGGGAAGGGAAGAGACTGCAAATAGTCTCCTCTGAGGTGAAGTCACATTGGCTGACATGGCCGAGGGAATGGGCAGCAATTCATCTGACAGGAGCAACTGTCCGATTTTAAACTGACCGGACAGGCTGCCTTTTGCCATCTGTCAGGCGTTGTTCACAGCTGCCAGCCACTCTCCCCGAGTGGGGACCGGACCAGCTGTGTTTGGACACAAGGTTTCAAGAACTCTTTGGGGATGGCAAAGCGAGAGAGGACAGGAGCAGAGGATTCTGGGTAGGAGGTCGAGGCCTCGGCTTGCACGGAGATTCAGGGGTGCGATGACAGAGAACCTGGAAAAGTGCCACTGGGAAAGAGTGGGTGCTTCAGGAAGCACCAAGGAAGCCACCGTGATGAATACAGGGGGGAACTGCATCTGTTGGATTTCCACCTGTCATTCCACTGTTGCAAGGCGCAAGAGCAGGGGGGAAACTACCAGGATTACAGCAACCTCCAGGCGTTAACAAGGGTTAGACTTACATCGTGGTACATCAAAGACACACCATTAAATGGATTTTTAAAAAAATCAATTAACAGCTCATAATGTATAACATTCCTTTGTGTTTTCATAGTTCCACCCTCTCATAAGAGTGTGTGGCGGCTCCGACGACTACTGAATTAAATAAGGAAAGCAGAAAATTTCATGTTATGTGCAAATTGCCTATTCCCCCCCACACCTGCTTATAAGGAAGCCACGTGGCTGACTTCGCAGAGCGCAACCCTTTACCCTTTATTTAAAAGCCGAATTCCAGTTTAAAAATAAAGGACCAAAGGAAGGGAGATAAGGACTTTGAAGGCGCCCATCAGCTCTGAGCATCTGAAGCAGTCGTCCCTCACTGAGGTGAGCTGGGCTGCATTTCTATTTAAATTACAGCACTTATTTCTAAATTTGCATCTACACGTGTAAAGTAGCTTGTGCAAATGTTATGGAAATCTGAGTATTTAAATGTGCCCGGGTATTTAAAAGCCAACCCAGACAGGAAAATTCACCCAAGTCTTCTAGAAGGTGGTTGGGCTCAGCGTTTCTAGAGAATGGCATCCCCACAATTGTGAGGCGACCATTCAGAACACTTCACAAACTTGCTGGTTTGCAGTCACTTGGGCCTCATCCTGTCTCCAGCCCCACATCTGCAGAACCTCCAAGCGTCCCTATTTTCCATATTTACAGAAGCCGTCCTGGTTTCTGAGTTGATCCCAGAATGTCCCACTTTTCCTTAGGGCGTCCCTATTTCCATCAGAGAAATGTTGGAGGGTATGTGTCTGCCCTGGGCTCTGTTGCTAGGCCTTGTCCAGGAACCACATTTATTTTATTATTATCTCACATATTGCATCGGCAGCCCTACCAAAGCCTTGAACCAAAGTCTCTCGCGCCAGAGCCACACCCGGAATCTGCAAGTACACTCAAGCAAGCTCGACTCTCTGATTTGGTTGCCTGGAGCCCATTGCCAGCACTGCTAATAAACACAATTTTATTCAGATCAAGCCTGGAGTGCGAGCCAACCTCTTCACGAACTGGGTGGGCAGGGAGATTGCCTCCATCCTGCGCTCCGCTGTCATTTGGAACAAGTTTCACACATGACACCGTATGCTTAGGGGTGCTTTCAGACATGGGTGATTTAGCAGCACGCAATCATGGTTGCTCTGCCTTGAGCTGGGAATGGAATAGCAAATCTTATCTCCACACTTAAGAACACTCTGCAGCTAAGTGGGCAGTCCCTCTTGCCCCAACCCCAAATATTTTGGGGAGGAAGGTTTTCTTTGGGATAAAGGTGTTGGTTTAAGTCCATTCCTCTTGTTGCACACACACACTTATGATTTCCCCTCTTCCCCTGCTGCGATGAGGGGTGAGGTGAAACAGATTTAAGGCAAGGTTTTTTGGAAAGCGAAGGGCTGAAATAATTCCAGGAGAGAAAAGGTAAAAGGTAAAGGACCCCTGGACAGTTAAGTCCAGTCAAAGGCAACTATGCGGTTGCAGTGCTCATTTTGCTTTCAGGTTGAGGGAGCCGGCGTTTGTCCACAGACAGCTTTCCGAGTCATGTGGCCAGCACAGGGGTCTGCAACCTGAGGCTCCGGAGCCGCATGTGGCTCTTTTACACCTTTGCTGCGGCTCCGGAGCGGATACGAGGGGAGGAGGCGTCCGAGCCATGCGCCGCCTGAGCCATGTGGCGGCGCCTGCCACGCCCGCCAGACACTCGCGCGGTGCCCACCGCCGCCGGAGCACACAGCTGCTGCGGCGTGCTGTGCGCCTGCGCCCCGCACGGCGCCTGCCAGAGTCCACAACTCCGCTGTGCGCGTGCGTAAAAAGGACGCAAGGTGACGTTAGCAGCATGGGGAGCGTGGTCGGCCCCCTCCCTGCATCAGCCCCTCCCCGCCGCATTTCTGCAGCCAATAGGCTCATGGGGGGCGGGGGCGGAGTTATTTATTTTTTTAAACAGGCGTGCTTCTTCCCGCCCAGCAGCAGAAAAGGCTTGCGGGCTCGGAGCACGTGTTTGCTGCTGCTGCTCCTGCCTGCGGCCTGCCTGTGGCCTCCTGCTGGCCTGGGTCAGGAGATTGAGGTAGATGTATTAATCAATGGGTTGATTCAATATGAGGAAATTTTATAAGTTCACTTGATGGGAGCAACACACATGAAACCATACAGGTGTCTTAATAAGGGAGTCAGAGTTTTGCCCATTCCCAGTAATCAAGGCAGCCCAAACTCATAAGGCAGTGGTTGCTGGTGCCCATTCCCAGTAATCAAGGCAGCCCAAACTCAAAGTTATTTTTATAATGACGAGGATGACATTGGGCCCTCATTATTAATTATTATTTACATCAGGCACTGATCATAGCTGCCAAGTTTTCCCTTTTCTCGCGAGAAAGCCTATTCAGCATAATGGAAAATCCCTTTAAAAAAGGGATAACTTGGCAGCTATGGGCACCGATAATGATTTATGGTACACTGGGGCCCTGATTAATTTTCTATGGCATTTTGGGGCATTGATTATTGGGCATAGCAAATTTTGCTATGGGGCCCTCTGATTTCTAATTACGTCCCTGTTTTGCAGCTCCCAGTTTATTTTTTTTCTTCGGAAACGGGTCCAAGTGGCTCTTTTTGTCTTAAAGGTTGCAGACCCCTGGGCCAGCATGACTAAACTGCTTCTAGTGCAACAGAGCACCGTGACAGAAACCAGAGAGCATGGAAACGCTGTTTACCTTTCCGCCACAGTGGTATCTATTTATCTACTTGCACTGGCGTGCTTTCGAACTGCTAGGTTGGCAGGAGCTGGGACAGAGCAACGAGAGCTCACGCCATCACGGGGATTTGAACTGCCGACCTTCCGATTGGCAAGCCCAAGTGGCTCAGTGTTTTAGATCACAGTGCCACCCGTGTCCCATTCTCCAGGAGAGAAGAGGCAGACCATAGAGAAGCAAATGGTGAAAGCAGAATCTAGAAAATGGCTAAAGCCATTTAATCAGATGGAATAGCCGCACCTCTGTACCAGGAGAACCGGCCCAGGTGTTCCACTGAATTGTAAAAAGTCATATTTCCTAAGCTCTAAAAAAAGTGGAAGTTAAGCAGTGGATACATGACAGGGCTCTGTGTGCTTGTTTTTGGTCATGTTGTACTGCAGATGTCCTGTAAAAAGTGAGTGAACGAAGCATGGCTATTCCATAGTAAAAGTCCAGGTGTGGAAGCTGCCTAGGAATGCATATCCATTCTTTATTTTTCTCTTTGGTCTTCAGTGGCATGAAGTTGTGTGTGAGCGAGAAAGAGATAAGTGCATTTTTAAAGTAGGACTTGTTAGCAGGGATGGCAGGATGAAAAGCACTGCAGCAAAAATTGCAGCATCAGCTGAAAAAAATTTGATGAAAAGCTGTCAATTAATTCCTGGCTTTTATCCAGCCAGAGCTTCTGCGGTTTTAACCTATGGATGAAGCTGGATCCCGGGGTTCTTTGAGAGACAAATAAGGGTATGTGCAGGGAATAAAGCATATCTTGGCCCAGGTGCAGAAAGCTTAAAGGGCAAGGAAGCAATTGCCCTCTCCCCACCCAATTCAGAGAATGAAATCATTGCTACCGCTTAGCCATTGTGTGAGCAGCTCTGATGCTGCAGAATGTTCACAAACATTCCAACAAGCGTTAGCAATATAATATCAGCCAACGGTGCAGATGCTGGGCTTGGGGGCAGATGTGAATTGTAGTCCACAAGAGTGGCCTAGGAGCTGTGACATTGGCAAGAATAGCAGAAATAAGTGCCCAGGAGGCTGAGGAACAAGGAAGATGCAGAAGGCTCAGGGAAACTACCGGTACAAGGAAAGGGAGGCATTCACATATCACAGAAATTTTCCATTTCAACCTTTGGTCAATAGGTTTCGTATAATCTTTTCAATGTTCCAGCAGTGTGTGGCATGTGTGATTTTTAAGAGTTGTTGTGGGGTGGGGGGTGGGGTATAGAAAGCACAGGGCAGGCTATGTTCAGAATTCCCTTCTTTTATATAATTATTTCACAGGTTCCAATGGAAACATATTCTGGGAATAATTCTTGCTGTGCCTGGGGTTAAATACAGGTTGCGCTGACACCATGCATTTAAAGTAGAGAGAGAGAGAGAGAGAGAGAGAGAGAGAGAGAGAGAGAGAGAGAGAGAGAATCCTAGGGACAGCTTCTGTAAATCCGGGACTGCCCCTGGAAAATTATTATTATTATTATTATTATTATTATTATTATTATTATTATTATTATTTATACCCCACCTATCTGGCTGGGTTTCCCCAGCCACTCTGGGCGGCTTCCAGCAAAATATTAAAATACAATATGAAATATACTCGGAGTCAAGAGTGAATTTCATGCTCTTTATTCAGCTCATAGTCATCAAGGAGGAGAAGAGAAGACGAATGGCTCTTTTCCCAAAACCATCTGCTTATATACATTATTTACACAATGGGCCTTGCGTGATTGGCTACTTCAGGGCTACACCTGTGGGCCAATTATATTGTGGATTGACTTTTGCCTGCAGCCTGATTGGCTGCTCCTACAGGCCAATCAGGTAGCAGATTCACTTCTGCCAGCCGCCTGATTGGCTGCTCCAGCAGGCCAATCAGGTTGCGGATTCACTTCCACCTGGAGTTGGGTTGGGTAGCTCCCGCTGATTCTGAATCCTATTGTTCTAGGATTCAGCTCAGTACATAACACAATAATTCATCAAATATTAAAAGCTTCCCTAAACAGGGACACTTGAGGGGGGTCTGCCTTAAACTACATTTCCCAGGATTCTTTGGGGGAGTGCTTTAAATGCAGGGTGGCTATGCAGCCACATTCCCAAGCAATGGGAAGCAATCTCTCTGCCCTCTTCCTCCTTGTGCATGACCAGCAATTGTGTGGACACCTCCTGGCTGGAACTTCGCCTTGTGTGTCCACTCCTTTTCTCTCTCTGCGGCACTTACGAAGCGATGAGGCTTGTCAAATTGACACCGCCTGCCTGCGATGGAGCCCTCGTGGAAAAGCACGCAGAGTTTTTCTCCTTTCCTCCTCCGCATCCGCCTGCTTCTGTCACCAACAGCTCCCTTTTGCCTTGGATGGCATAAGGGCTGATTAGCGAAGGAAGCGGGTGCCACAGCGAGTGGGTTTCTCATCTCTCTCCCTCTCGCTCGCTTGCTCTCACACATACGCACAATTTAGCGCTAATAGAATTGGCAGGGCCACAGCGAGTGTCTTCGATCCACCAAGCGTGGGTGGGATCTATTCCTGGTAGGGCAGACAACCAGTCCAAACCCCCCTTGTTTAGAAAATAAAAGCACTCGGTTAGCAGAGTTGGGGCACATTTTTCACCTGTGGGCCATATTCTTTTCTGAGCAGCTTTCTGAAGCCCACATGCCAGTGTTGGGTGGAGCAAATGTCACCTTTTTCCCGTAGGTTTCTACACACACAAACCCTAGTTTATCTTCTGTCTAGTCAAGCAAGAGGCGTTATCAGGGCACATTCCTGGCACGCAAAAACACCCATGGAGGGAGCAAAACAGCGCCGGTGAGGACCTGTGGTTTCCAAACGGTGCTGGGGAACTGTAGTTCTGTTCTGTGGGGGTAAATGATAGCTCCTAGGATCAACGGGGTGAGTGACCATTGTGTGGATGCCGTAAAAAGGTCTTTTGACCCTCTCCTTTTGCATCATTTTCTTGATCTAAGTTATCCTCCATGGGGTTGCTAATTTGCCCGCAGGCGAAAACTCACAGATACCGTATGGGTACCTTTAATTCTTCATCTGCGAAGCAAATTGCTTTTCAGGGGAAGGTGACTACCGGTAATTCAGAGCACAGAAAGGATATGGGAAGAAAGGGTGTTTAAAAACAAAACAAAACAAAAATCTGCTGGTTCCTGAGCTCCATTCTGAGCGTTATTATTATTACCCACCCTTTACTAACAGGTCCCAAGGCGGGTTACGGCAATTGAAAATTCAGAATTAAAAACTGCAGCTGGAGATAAAGATAACATCTACTTTAAATAATAATCATTAGCGTTCCACCAGCAGTTTAGACTAGAATCCCATGGTACAAATCTAGCTATAAATATCTGTTGTTGAGTAGACAATTGTAGGGACATAAAATAATTTAGTTAGGATGCAGTCCTATACAGTGGGGATGCGGATGGCGCTGAGGTCTAAACCACTGAGCCTCTTGGGCTTGCCAATCAGAAGGTCAGTGTTTTGAATCCCCGTGACGGGGTACCGCTGCGGCGGGAAGATAAACGGCGTTTCCGTGCGCTCTGGTTTCCGTCAGTGTCCTGTTGCGCCAGAAGTGGTTTTGTCATTGAATTTTACCATATGTGGTGGACATGCGATAAAATTAAAAGTTTTGGGGAAATGCTATATAACAAACTGAAAAAGATTTTTAAATTTACTTTTCCCCAAAAATCTGAAGCCTTTCTATTAGGACTTATAGGACATGAGATTGTGAAAGAGGACCAAGTACTATTTATGTATGCGACAACCGCGGCTAGAACTTTATTAGCCCAAAAATGGAAAACTCAGGAGTTACCGACGATTGAAGAGTGGCAGACAAAAATGATGGACTACGCGGAATTAGCAAGACTGACTAGCAGGATCCGAAACCAGGGAGAGTCAAAGTTCCAAAAGGAGTGGAGTAAATTTGTGGACTATATGGAAAAGAACTGTAGAAGTTTAAAGACACTCGCAGGATTGAAATAAATCCTATGAATTGACTTTAGATAGAAGGAATAAAGAAACTGTAAGACAGGAATGGACAAAAAAACCGACTGGGGGGAGGGAGGGAAATCAAAGCTCGGCAGAGCAAAGAGAATTGCAATAATTGAGAAGATGTTTAAAAGAAAAATTTTGTGTTTATTATGTCGTGTTTGTTGTTCTTTGTTTCATTTTGTTATTTGTGAGATGTGTTTAATTGGAAAATTTAATAAAATGCCTTTTTTAAAAAAGAAGAAGTGGTTTTGTCATGCAGGCCACATGACCTGGAAAGCTCTCTGTGGACAAATGCCGGCTCCTTCAGCCTGAAAGCGAGATGAGCCTTTGACTGGACTTAACCATCCAGGGGTCCTTTACCTATACAGTACCCATCTGATATACAGTACTTATCAGAGATTATGCCCCACTGGACTCAACGGGGCTTACTTCTGAGTGGACATGTATAGTATGTAATTTTTAGACAATCAAAAACTTTTAGGAAGACAAATATGCTATTGAGTTCTCAAGTAACTGGAAACCCACCTAGAGTTACACAAATAAAGCAATAGGTTCAGACAAACGTTACCGGGTGGTATGGATTTACTAATGGAGTGATTGGCTGAATTGCCTAGGTGTCCCAGGATGATGATGATGCAGTCAGAAAGGTACCTGGCTGCTATTGGCTGAGGAGCTTTGTTTCTAGAGAGGGCTAGGGAAGTAGAACCAAGGAAAGGAAATGGCAGGAAGGAGAAAGAGGAATCAGAGAGGGGAAGGAAGAACAGAGGATGCTTCCTGATAGGAGTTTATTGTGGAATTGGTGTTGCTTACCCGCTCATGTTGCTATATCCATTGAAACACACATGGCCTGGAGCCAAAATGGTAAAGAAGTCTGAAAGTTCACCTTTTGCTTTTTGAAGCAACCAGCCAGAATCATTGGCTATAAGCCTCTAGTTATATTTTAATAACTTTTGCTAAAATTGAATTTTATCTGACAATAATTCCATAACATATGCACGAGAGTAGCCAGGGAAATATTGCGCTGCCAACATGAATCAGATGTTATAATCCCCCTCGTAGGTTTATTTTCTTCTTTAAAATCCGTTTCCATTGCAAAAGCATACGCACGAGGCACGGCCTGCAAATCGCTCCTCGTCCCTCTAATATTTTTGCCTCCAAGTTGTCAAAAAGAACAAATGCTGTAATATAAATCACCGGTGTTCCTGAAGTGCATAGTACATCTTAGCAGGAGCTTAGTCTTAACAGATGTTGGCTGTATTCTTACTGCTGAGGCAGCTGGTCCTGATATGAAGCCTTGGAGACAGTTGGACTTGGCATGTCTATTTATAATTGTAGTTTGAAGCGTTTTTGCCCTTTCTAGGGCCGACAGTCTCCGACTTCTTGCATTCTACATGATGGAGGGTTCTGTGTAGCTCAAAACTTTGAATATTTCTGGAATATTATTTAGCTTGCAAGGAAAGAAAAGTTCCCTGTTAACTGTGCCTCTATGGGAGTTTTGGTTATACTATGTCCCAATTTCATACCCTCCAACATTTCTGCAATGAAAATAGGGGCGTCCTAAGGAAAAGCAGGACATTTTAGAATCAAATCAGAAACCAGGATGGCTTATGTAAATCCGGGACTGTCCCTAGAAAATAGGGACACTTGGAGGACTGCAATTTCCATGTGGTGAGAGAGTCCAGGGGTTCCTGTGCTAAGCCGGGCTTGGTTTCCTTGGAATGAAGGTCGGTGGAGAACAGGGCCGGCCCACCCATAAGGCAAGGTGAGGCAATAGCCAAGGTGGCAGGGATAGCAGATCCAGCTTGCAAGAAAGCAATTTATTGCGGTGGCAGGCCTCAGTCTAGGCAAACAGGAAGCGATTCTGGTCTCCTCCCACCCTTGCTCCCAGTGTAGATCTTTATCCTCCCTTTATTCCTGATGTCAATCTTCACTCACTTCTTCTTCCCTGGCAGGCCTCAGGTGCCAAAATGGGTCTTGGGCCAGCCCTGGCAGAGACTGCAGGGTCTTTAGGATAAATGGCTTTACTTTCGCATATATACGGCCTGAGCATAGGATGGAGGGACTCATAGCATTGACACGCCCAACAGATCTCACTTCCCCTTTAGGCTTCCAGGGGAGCTACAAAGTGCACCACAGAGCAAGACGTGTCTCCCTCTCTCTAACCCCAAGCGGATCAGGGCCGTCTTAAGCATATCTGGCGCCGTGGTGCAAAGATCCCTCCCGTTTCCCAGAGTTGTTGACCTTTTCCCAAGCCTCTGTGGGGATCGCTCTCCTCCCGCGGAGGCTTGGGAGGCAAGCTGCACACCCGCCAGCCATATGGTTGACGGGGCGCAGCTGGCGGGCGTGCAGGGAAAAGGGGAGGCCGCCGGCAAATTTTCGCAGCTCCCCCACTCGCTGGGGCGCCCCTGAGAGGCTGGCACTAAGCCCAATGGGAAAGACGGCTCTGGAGTGGATACAGGATCACAGGCCTGGAAGGGATCCAAGGATATAATCTAGACTGACCCTGCCACACCCGAATCCCATAACAATACTATATGCAGAATACATACCTACCAAGTTGCTGTGGGAGAAATAAGGGACCGGACCAGAAGTAGAAGACCGGAAGTAGCGCTGCTGCTATTTTGGAACTGGGCGGAGCATGTTCAGAAGTGACTTTTGATGCTGCTTTGCCCAGTTCAAAAATGGCCGCCGCGCCAGAAGTTGCACTGCAGCCATTTCGGAACTGGGCAGAGCTGCATCAAAAGTCGCTTCTGAGCATGCTCCGCCCAGTTCAAAAATGGCCGACGCACCAGAATAAACCGGGGAAAAACAAAAAAAATCCGTTTTTTCAGCTGAGCACAGCTAGAAAAACGGGGGTTTCCCGGAGAATACGGGAGACTTGGCAGCTATGAGAATAGTGGACAGCAGACAGTCACCTCTTCCGTGTCCTACCAACCAATCTTTCCCCATTTTCTTCTACGGTTAAATCCGCGGTAAGCAGAGAGCAAAGGGTTGCGACACCCTGCATGGTTCTGCAAGAGATGGGGTCCAGGAATAACCACCCAGTGACAACGGCAGACAGGAGGACAAGTCTTGATTTGGCCTGGCAAACCCCCAGCCGCCTCTGCTTCTCCCCTTCTCTGTCACTCACGGCTGCACATTGTCAAAATGAGAGAGCGAGAGAGAAACCTCTCCCTCTCTGGCTTTCTCTTAATTTTCTCGCTCTCCCGCCCTGCCCACGTCTCTGCCATTCACCAGCAGCCCTGGAAATCCATCAGCCTGCCTGATTCCTTTCCGTTCCACAAGACTGTTGATGCCTAACAAGGCCTGACAGGCTGCTTTCCATGCCACGCAGGCTCTCCAGGCAAGCAGATGACCAGAGGCCTGTTTGTGGGAGAGCGAGAGAGGGGCAGCCGACCAACTCCAGCCTCACACATGAGCTTGCCCGCTGGAGGGGGTCTACGTGTTGGAACCGAGCAGCAGGGAAACATGAGACACCCAACGATTCACTGGCTTTTGCCTTGCTCGGAGGGCTGGGGTGCCAATGGGTGCCTCCTGTTTCCAGCTGGGATTTGGGTGGGCACAGCTCCGTTAGCCGGCTCTCACCACTGTGCAACTTGTTGCCACTGAATCTAACCATGTTTCCGTGCTCCTTCAATGCAGAGGTAAGGCATCTGTGGTCCTGCATATGCTCTTGGACTCCAGTGCCCATCAGCCCCACCCATCATGGCCAACAGTCAGCAATGATGGGAGTTACTGGGAGACAATGGAGGAGTGCACCTTTAAGGATGAAGTCAAACTGCTGGAAGGTTGCAGCACCTGCTGTGGCTGTAGAGACCAATACGGGACAGACATGTTTTGTTGCAGCTGGGGCAGATGAAGGCGTCCAGTTTTGCTGCTGCAGATGCACCATGGCATTTATTCTCTCTGCGCTCCTCCCAGCGGGCCATCCCTCCCTCTCTGGCCACTGCTACGAATACACGACCTGACTTTCTGATTCCAGGCACTGCGGTCATCAGCGAGGAATTCCCACATGGCGGGGTTGGTGTTGCCAACCTTCCTGACATGTTTGCAGACATGTTTGTCACGTAGAGTTGGTCTGCCAACGAGCCTGGCGCCTGAAGCCAGCTCCCCATAGAGCACAGCCTTCGGGATCCTGCCATCTTCCATTCTGTGGACAGGACCAAGCCAGCATAGACGTCGCTGAGACAGAAGTGCAGACATGCTGGGAATGTGGGCTTGGGAGAGCACGTCTTCTTTTGAGACTCTGTCCTGCCCTGTGATGCCCCCAATCTTCCTTTTTTTAAAAAAATACATTTTATTCCAGTTTTCCAAATTCAACAAATTAACAAAACCAATCTTTTATACAAAATCTTATATTCACATCTTTTACCTTGCTCCGCCGAGCTATGACTTCCCCCCCTCCCTTCATGCGGGTTTCTTGTTAATTCCCTTTTTTGCAGTTCCTTTTTTGACATATTGGTCAATTCGTAAGGTTTATTTTAATCCTGCGAGAGTTTTTAATGATCTACAGTTTTTCTCCATATAGTCCACATATTTACTCCAGTCCTTTTGAAACCTTGTCTCTCCCTGGTCACGAATCTTGCATGTCAATCTAGCAAGTTCAGCATAGTCCATCATTTTTATCTGCCACTCCACAATTGTAGGTAATTCCTGTAATTTCCATTTTTGGGCTAACAAAGTCCTAGCCGCGGTTGTTGCATACATAAACAGTGTTTGATCTTCTTTTCTAATCTCTCCTCCCATTATTCCTAACAAAAATGCTTCTGGTTTTTTTGGAAAAGTATATCTAAACATCTTTTTCAATTCGTTATATAAACTTTCCCAAAATCTTTTAACTTTTTCGCATGTCCACCACATATGATAAAATTCACCATCTTTCTCTTTACATTTCCAGCAACTTTTGTCACTCATTCTTTACATTTTAGCTAATTTAACTGGAGTTAAATACCATCTGTACATCATCTTATATACATTTTCTTTCAAGGCAGTACATGCTGTAAATCTTAAAGTTTGATTCCATAATTTCAACCACACATCATATTCAATATTATGCCCCAAATCTTTTGCCCATTTAATCATCACTTCTTTTGTCAACTCATCTTTTGTATACCACTCCAACAACAAATCATACATCTTTGCCAAAAGCTTTGTTTTGCCTTCTAGCACTTCTATTTGAAATTTGGATCTTTTATCCTCAAAACCTATTTTTCTATCTTCTTTAAGCACATCATTTATTTGATGGTATTCTATCCATCCTGTTAACACTCCTTTAATGTCCTCAAAAGGTTTTAAACTCCATCCTTTTTCAGTTTTCGTCAAGATTTCCTCATACGTGGCCCGCCTCTTCTCCATATTTACTTTCTTAACTGTTAATACCTCTGCTGGTGAGACCCACCAGGGTGTTTTAGTCTCTAACAGCCTTTTATTTCTTTCCCACACCTCGTACAGAGATCTTCTTATCACATGATTCGTAAACCCGGTATGTGATTTCTTTTTGTCATAACATAAATATGCATGCCATCCAAATCTATTGTTAAAACCTTCCAAATCTAACAAGTCCGTATTCTCTAGAGTTATCCATTCTTTTATCCAACAGATACAAGACGCTTCATAATAAAGTCTCAAGTCTGGCAGGGCGAATCCACCTCTTTCTTTCTTATCTACCAAAATTTTATGTTTTATTCTAGGTTTTTTCCCCTGCCAGACAAATCTTGATAAAATCTTTTGCCACTCTTGGAATTGCCTTGTACCTTTAACCACAGGTATAGTTTGAAATAGGAATAACATCTTAGGTAATACATTCATCTTTATTGTTGCGATTCTTCCTAAGAATGACATTTTCATATTAGTCCATCTTTCCAGGTCTTTCTTTATTTCCTTCCATACTTGTTCGTAATTATCACTATAAAGATTAATATTCTTTGCTGTCATCCATATTCCCAGATATTTTACCTTTTTAGCCACGTCGAGTCCATGTTTTAACTGTAATTCCTGTTTTTCTTCTTTCGTCATATTCATTGCCATAACCTTGGTTTTTTGTCTATTTAATTTGAATCCTGCCAATTGGCCAAATTTCTCCATTACTTCTATAGCTTCTGCAACACTTTCCTTTGGATTTTCCAATGTTAAAACTAAATCATCTGCGAAGGCTTTCACTTTAAATTGCTTTGCACCTACCTTAATACCTCTAATTGTAGATAGGTCTCTTAATCTGATCAATAATATTTCCAGGACCATGATGAACAATAACGGTGATAAAGGGCAGCCGATGCCCCCAATCTTCCTGATGCGGTGCATGTGGAAGACGTTGAGGTGTCACTCCTGACAGCTGTAAGTTGCCCACACCTCACTTCCATAAAGCAGCATGCTCAGCATACAAGCCTGGTAGACCTTCCTCTTGTTATTGGGCGTTAGCATCACACTCTCCCATATCTTTTTGGAGAGGTGAGCCATTGGGGGTTGAAGTCCCACCACATCAGGAATGCTACAGGTTCCTCAGCCCTGCTCTAATGTTTCAAGAAGTTAATGCTTACTACCACACAGTTAATTAGCATGGACGTTAATTTACAGATTAATATGTACATATTTTTAATTTCTCATGCAATCCTACCTCCTTTGATCCAAAACTCGTTCCTCCTAATCCCAAACGTGCTAAGGCTCATCTATGAGCTCATAGGTGAAAGAGAAGCTCTTGTTGAGGCCTCAGCTCCTTTGCAACTGCAGGTTGGATGGAAATATTTGTTGAAATAAAAGATCAGGTTGATGGCTAATGTCAAGGCATTCCTTGAGGGTGACACATACCCCAGAACTTTCAGGAAGAGTAGAGCGATGTTAAAATCTAATTCTGGGTTTTCAGAAAGCTGACAAGTTTGCACAAAGGCTGAGGCTCAGAGCCAGAGAGCATGCTTTTTATGCAAAAGATTCACAGCAACTTCAAGTAGGAGGACAGGAAAAGACGCATGTCTGAAGCGTTGCAGAGTCACTGCTAGTCAGTGTAAATAGACAATACTGTGCTTGACAGACCAGTGGACTGACTTGGTATAACTTCGTAGCTTTGTAATGCACTTATCCTGTACTGTCAACACTATATGTCATCAAAAGAGCAGATAATATGCACAGATCATATATGTTTCAAACGAGCCCTCGCAATGACCAAGTAGTGATTCTGCAACAGAACTGGATTTCAACATGGGTTTCTTTTTTAAAAAAATAAATAGTTATACTCATCATTGTATTATATTGAACCTTTCAAATATTTTTGTGGTTTTGCTTGGCAGAACCTAGAGAAGACTCATTAAGGGTTGGCTGTATAAATGCAGAAAACAAACAAGCAGATTAATAGGGCAGAGAGCAGGAGTAAATAATCTTGACATGCCTTCCGGATCAGAGGTTGCTAGAAAAAGCAAGGATCTGCCCAGATATATTTAGCAGTGGCCAAGCATGTTTCGCTGCAAGACAACCATCCCCTTTTCCTTACTCTCAGCATCTAGTAAGCTGAGGTAAATTCATTGAGGTTGCACTCTGCACCCCTCCAGAATGGTGGGTTTTTTGGCAGGAATGTGTAATTGACACAATAATACGGTAGTGCATTCATTATGGATTTATACTGGACCATCCCCACCTCATTCCGCTTTGTTAGCTGCTCTGCTACGCTTCCCCAATGTTAGCACATTATTGCTGTCTGGAAGGGAATGCCAGACCTGTAGCACAACAAAAGCGGAACAGCAACTTACCCACCCCAAGAATATTTGAGGTATAAAAAGTTGCAGGATTTCAGAAGGAAGTTACAGGATGTGCAGTCAGTGACTGGAAATGGAGCAGTATTTCTGCCCTGAAACTTGTCCAGGCGTGAGCAGTGTTGGAAGAGGGATTGTGCAGAACTTTCCTGATACCATCAGGAGCACAAGCGCACACCAAAAAGACGTCTGGAAGGGCCGTTAGCTGTCATGACACCATGTTGCGTGTGAGGACCATGTGGAGTAGCATAACCGAGATTAATGAAAAATGATGGATTTGAGACAGATCACACGAACACCACCTTGGGTCGCTTGAGGCAGGAGTCATACTCCCCTTTCCTGACATTGTTTACTAGACAGCCCTGCACAAGGGAGTGCAAAGGACCATATGGACAGGGAGCCGTGTGACCAGGATCAAACTCTCTCTGAGACTTCCCAAATAACCATTCAGGAGGAGAGGCACGGCCCTGTATCACGCATGTATACGCCATGATGACTAAGGAGGAAACATGACAGACATTCATTATATTGTGAACAGCCAAAATACCCATTCCTTTCGTGATGTTGGAGAACAGGTTCACCTGATCACTTTATCAGGCCTCCACAGGGCTTTTTCTTCAGCTGGAACTCAGCAGAACTCAATTCCAGCACCTCTTAGATGGGTGCCATTCTAAGAGAACAAAAGAGGTGTTTGTGGTGAGTTCCGGCAACTCTTTTTCTAGAAAAAAATTCCCTGCTCTTCAGACGAAATAGGCTCCCAGAACTGCTTGCCAAGATAAGCAGCAAGATGGCCTCTACTCTCAGGCGCTGTGGCGCTGTGGCCTAAACCAGTGAGCCTCTTGGGTTTGCTAATCAGAAGGTCGGCGGTTCGAAGCCTTGCAACGGGGTGAGCTCCCGTTGCTCTGTCCCAGCTCCTGCCAACCAGCAGTTCGAAAGCATACCAGTGCAAATAGATAAATAGGTTCCGCTGTGGCGGGAAGGTAAACAGAGTTTCCATGCGCTCTGGTTTTCATCGCGGTGTTCCATTGCGCCAGAAACAGTTTAGTCATGCTTGCCACATGACCAGGAAAGCTGTCTGTGGACAAACGCCAGCTCCCTTGGCCTGAAAGCGAGATGAGCGCCGCAACCCCAGAGTCGCCTTTGACTGGACTTAACCGTCCAGGAGACGTTTACCTTTTTACCTTACTCTCAGGCAGTGTTAGAAACTCAGATATATAAACTAGGCGCCAAATGGTTCCTTAAACCAGGATTACAGTTGCCAATACAGAATAGTCCAACACTCTAACCACTGCACAGTACTGACCCCCTTGAAACACTGTTTTGCAGGGTGTTGCTTTGGCATCTGAAGGTGTAGTAAGTATGGATGACCCTAAGCAGGCAAGGCCAGGAGCAGGCTTGAATGGACCTATGGCATAGTGCCACTGATATCTTCTCTGGTGGCATCGTAGCTGCTGCAGCCACCACCTCCAGCTTACCTAGCAGCAACATGATTCCGATAGGATTCAAGCACTTAGCTCTCACTGTAGGAAGACAGCCACTATCTTCATCCCATAATGCATAAAGCATCTGATATAGAAACACAGGCTACAATCCCCGAAACCAGCTTTATTTTGGGGAGAGGATTCGCCTTGGAGAATTGAATCAAATACTGAGTGGGCCTTTTGACAGTTGCCCTCATCTGAAAATGTACTGAAATTTCAATAAATACGCAACGGTTTTTTATCCAAAAGGGGAAGGCAAGACCTCTGATATTCCCTCTAATTTCTGGCCACAATTAAAGGGAACAGGGGAGGGGGGAATCCTTAGGAAAATTGTTGTCATTTTCTGATTTTAAACCTCAAAGCCCTACAGGTGTTTGTGTCACTTGCCAGCGCCAGCAATTCTGCGTCTGCCATTCCCACCCAATAACTTGTCTATTGACACAGTCCGCCCCCCCCCCTTTGGACGTATATTTTAGCAGATCTATATTTTCACTGCTGACGGAAAGGTACACTGCCATGTTCCAAAATCAGAAGAGGTGAGGTGTTGCATTGTCAGGTATCACATGCACCCCAGGGAGGCGATAATGCAGCCAAGGTGATTGGAATACCTGGGAGGAAATGCTTAAGTGTGAGTTGAATAAACCATGATGCTGAGAATGCACATGGATCATGCTATGCATCTCTCTCCCGCCTGCCCCCACTCCCTCATTCTAATGCCCTCTTGGATATTCACTAGGTGATTGATCAAGCCACTTGCCTCTTCTCCCTGCTTCTCCCATGTAATCTCAACATTCCATATTCCTGATGGGCCTTTGCGGCACGGGGCTTAAAATGTATACTTTTAAATTTTACAAACTTCTCCTTCCCATGGAGTCTTCTAAGTCCAAAGAAACGACTCACTTATTTTGGGGTGGCCCCATTTTAGGGTGGCCCCATTTTGCATCCAGAGTGATAGATACTCAAGTTCACTCTCGGAAGGAATTGATGAAGAGGAGGAGACACTATTTCACTTGGAATATATATATATAGGAATATATATATATATATATATGCACCAGCAATGACAAACCTAGACAGCATCTTAAAAAGCAGAGACATCACCTTGCCGACAAAGGTCCGTATAGTTAAAGCTATGGTTTTCCCAGTAGTGATGTATGGAAGTGAGAGCTGGACCATAAAGAAGGCTGATCGCCGAAGAATTGATGCTTTTGAATTATGGTGCTGGAGGAGACTCTTGAGAGTCCCATGGACTGCAAGAAGATCAAACCTATCCATTCTGAAGGAAATCAGCCCTGAGTGCTCACTGGAAGGACAGATCCTGAAGCTGGGGCTCCAATACTTTGGCCACCTCATGAGAAGAGAAGACTCCCTGGAAAAGACCCTGATGTTGGGAAAGATGGAGGGCACTAGGAGAAGGGGACGACAGAGGACGAGATGGTTGGACAGTGTTCTCGAAGCTACGAACATGAGTTTGACCAAACTGCAGGAGGCAGTGCAAGACAGGAGTGCCTGGCGTGCTGTGGTCCATGGGGTCACGAAGGGTCGGACACGACTAAACGACTAAACAACAACAACAACACACACACATATATATATATATATGCACCAACACCTAGGGGTCTCTATATGTATCAGCACCTAGGGGGAATAACCTTCTTCTTCTTTGGCGATCACTAGTAGCCAAGTAAGACTGTCTTCCATGAACACGGTTAACAGTGAGTCAGTAAGTGACTGTAGAGGCCAATTCTGGATCCACACGTCCTTCCACAGTTTGACATAAGTTTCCAGGCAGGACTTGATCACACCGAGGGTTTGCCAAGCATGCCTTCCTCTTAGCACGTTTCTTCCTTTCGTCCTGAGTTCTAGCATCTTCAAAGTCCATTACACTTTTGGTAAAGGCTGTTCTCCAATTGGAGCGCTCACAGGCCAGTGTTTCCTAGTTGTTAGTGTTTATACTACCTTTTAAAGGTTTGCCTTGAGAGATTCTTTAAACCTATTTTGTTGACCACCAGCATTAAACTTTCCATTTTTAAGTTCAGAATAGAGTAGTTGCTTTGGAAGACGATAATCAGGCATCCGACATGACCAGGCCAACGAAGTTGAGGAATCATTGCTTCAACACTGCTGATCTTTGCTTCTTCCAGGACACTGGCATTAGTTCGCCTGTCTTCCCAAGTGAGATACCGTTGATGAAATATTTTGAGGAGTTGCCCTAAGACTGGAGGGGACTGCACTGCTGTAGGGAACAACCCCCTCCCCTTGAAATGACCATGTTCTAAGATCTGGACTCCCTCCATGCAGCCTGAAAGCGTAAATAAGTGAATAAACCACATTTCTTAAAGCTACGACAGTCTCCACCATGTCTCAATTCTCCAAAAGAGCACAGACCCCCGGGTGATTTTCCTGGAACCGCACAGGCTCTTGCCACCCTACTTTTGCAACAGTATTTTTAAATGATATTGCTATATACCCACACGTTATCCAGGGTTTTTCTTCCTCCAGTGTTGTACTGTGCTACTGTTTTTCTACAGGTTGCAGCAAAAAAGCCTGCTTCAGCAGTTCCCTCGCATCCCCTGAAAGCCTAGCCGGAACTACTACTCCCAGCATGCATAGCGAAAGGCATCTATTTTTGTCCCTTCTTGCCAAGGGAACAGACTGACCAATTAAGAGACGCGCGTGGTAGTCCACCAATGGGAAGCGGGCGAAGGGGCGTGGCCAGGAGATTTGAACTGGCGAGTAGAAGGAGGCAGAATTGCGTGCAGGATCTCGGTAAGGGGACTTAGAAAGAATGTGGCGCGTGTTTAGGGGTGCTGATGGTTGATTTTTATTTGGGGGGGTTGGGAGGGAGAAAAATGTACTGTATATAATATAGGATTCTGTCTGGTGACCAACACGGTACGAGATTATTATCTTGCATCGTCAACTGAACAGCCTTTCCTGCTTTTAGTGCCTTCGGCGGCAGCAATGCGCAAAAAACAGCTCGGGAAGTTTTCGACAGCATGGAGATCTATCAATGTCTGAGGATCATCCTGTCCTTGATGCATCTCCATGTTGTGAAGAAAGAAAGAAAACTCCCCGGCAAGCTCTTGGTATTCAAGCTGCCGTTTAAAAGCACAGGAGCAGGGGCTGGTTAAAACGTTGGCAACTAATGGGAGGGGGGGAGGGTAAGGGGTTGTTCTGTGCTGAACAAGCACTCATTTTTGCTCCTGGGTTAAATATGAATTTTAAAACGAATTATTCCCCCGACCCCTCTTGCATGGAGATTGTTGTAAAAACTAGTGACACGTGAAAAAAAATTCGTGCCCTAGGCCAAGCTGCTGATTACGGCCCCGCTAAGGGGGAAATTAGCCTTGTTAGCCTGTTTGATCTGACCTTCCTCAAAATAGCCTCTTATTTCTGTCTTCAGAAGAAACAAATCCAGTATAGGGCCAAGAATATATATATTTTTGTGGCTGTTCTGCAACATCTCCTTGGCTTTTCTGAACAGAGCACCACAGACCACAGTCTGCGTTTAGAATGTCCACCACACATCAAATATAATATACATTTCAAGCCAAACTGTCCTGGGAGAACTGTAAACAGGATCTCCTGGGGCTTTTTGGTTTGTCTGTTTTTTATAAATGTTATTAGCAGCCCTGAGATTAGGGGATTTAGATTATGATCCAGGTTCAGCGAGTGAGAGGGTTAAGTTTCCCCTCTTATGCTGTTTTCCCAGTCCACATAATTCTCCACACTCAAGCTGCTGTTTGCCCCTTAGTGTAAAACGCAGTATCTGTATGTTTTTGTTTCCCTTCCATTTGTGAACATATGAAAATATCCTGATACCAGCTTATTAATTTTAAGGAATGAAGGACTGAACTAATCTATATTGACTTGACCAACGGTGCTACGCCACTTGGTGATACGGGATCATTCCAGATATTCCCAGTCCCCTGGTATTTTTAAATGCAGGGACAAATTTATTTTATCCAGTGATAGCTTTGCTCTAGCCTAGCAGATACTTGATTTTTGCTAATCCTATTGCAGTCCTCTGAACCACTGCTAAAAACATGACTGTCGTACAAAAAGAATTTTTATTTATTTATTTGCTTACTGACATTGCAACCCTAAGAATATCTTATCAGAAGTAAACCCTATTGAATTAAATGGGGCTTACTCCCAGTAAGTGGGTTTAGGATTTCAGCCTTATAGAATGTCTATCTGGCCCCCATCACACAGTGATGTTGGCTCAGGCCACAACAGCTTAAAAATATAAATAATAAGAACAAGAATCAAATGCAGTTTAAGATGTGGATAGTTCAGTTGGTTAAAGTGCGGTGCTGATAATGCCATGGTTGCAGGTTCAGTCCTCATAATGGACAGCTGCATATTCCTGCCTTGCAAGGGGTTGGACTAGATGTCCCTTAGGGTCCCTTCCAACTCTACAATTCCGTGATTCCAAAAACGTGCTGCTCGTAATCCCTCTATTAAATATTACAGGTCATGCCAAAATATAACAATAAATAGTGGTAGAAAACCAGAATATAAACAAAAAAACAGATTTGAAGAATAGATTTTGAAAGCAATGATTCAAAGTATTAATCCATTAGACTTCAGTTTTTGTTTTTGGCTTTCCCCTTGAAAGGAATTCCAAAATGTTATATTTGCAGTTCTCAGAATTGCTAAATGGTGACTTTGCACAGACAGCACTTCCTTTCAACCACGTGTGGCCCCCGCTAGACATTTCCCATTTTCCTCAGTTTCAGGATGTTTCTGATCTGTTCCAATCTGTCCCTTAAGACATAAATTGAGCCCTTTGGAAACGATTTTGTGAACATGGCCTGAATCCCGAAGTAGAAGTGAAGGCACTGCCTTACTACAAAGCCGTCAGAAGTGATTGCTCTTTTCAGAGAGGACAGCTGTTATTAAAACCCACATTTATAATCTTGCAACAAATGAATGCATTGATTAGCCGGTACAATCAATCAATGAGTGCCTTTGGCCGTTAATCCCTTTTGGCTGAACAGGGCTGTAAATTTGTTGCCTTAGTCGCATTAAAGCAAGACAAATTTATCATCCTGTGTTCAGTTGCTGGGCTCTGAACTTCAGGAAGGTTGTTGAGACATTCTGAAGGACTCCGAGGAGAGTTAGGTGAATGACTGGCATGTGGCTGGTTATTTGCTACTTCCCTGCTTACTGGAGCAGAATGGTTTTTCTCTGTGAATGAATAGATGGCATATGAAATTGCAATTTGTTTATCTCACCATCATCTCCTTATGCAAACTTATGTTGACTTATGCATGCATGTCCCCAGGGTTCCCAACTGCACTATACATTTACGGAAGGATCATGCCACTATAAGCAATCATGGATTTCCCCTTTGTTAGGTGACTCCTCCTCCTTCTTTGGCGGTCCCTCGTAGCCGAGTAAGATTGTCTTCCATAAACACGGTTTTAACAATGAGTCCGTAAGTGATTGTGGAGGCCAATTCTGGATCCACACATCCTTCCACAGTGGGGACATAGATTTCCGGGCAGGAGTTGATCACGGTGTGGATTTGCCAAGCGTGCCTTCCTCGTAGCACATTTCTCCCTTGTGTCCTGAGTTCAAGTGTCTTCAAAGCCCATGACACCTTTGGTAAAGGCTGTTCTCCAATTGGAGCACTCGCAGGCCAGTGTTTCCCAATTGTTGGTTTTTATACTACATTTTTTTAAAAAAAATGCCTTGAGACAGTCTTTAAACCTCTTTAATAATAATAATAATAATAATAATTTATTATTTATACCCCACCCACCTGGCTGAGTCTCCCCAGCCACTTTGTTCCCCTCCCAGAGCTATAATTCCCATAGTTCCCTGGGAAGAAGGATGGATTGTTAAACCAACTGGGGCAGAGGTTTTCAACCTTTTTGAGTCCACGGCTCTCTTGACCAAGGGTCCCCAAACTAAGGCCCGGGGGCCGGATGCAGCCCAATCGCCTTCTCAATCCGGCCCGCAGATGGTCCGGCAATCAGCATGTTTTTACATGAGTAGAATGTGTCCTTTAATTTAAAATGCATCTCTGGGTTATTTGTGGGGCCTGTCTGGTGTTTTTACATGAGTAGAATGTGTCCTTTAATTTAAAATGCATCTCTGGGTTATTTGTGGGGCCTGCCTGGTGTTTTTACATGAGTAGAATGTGTCCTTTTATTTAAAACTAGGTGGCCCGGCCACGCGTTGCTGTGGGTCATCCCTGTGATTCCCCCCACCCTGTCCCAATCCATGACGTATCCCGCCCCTCCTCCCTCCAACCCCCTGGCTCATCCCTGTGTTTCGGTAGGATACCCTTCCCTCTGTTTTCCCCGGGGAGTGTTGTCCCCCCCCCCTGTATCTCCATACATTGGCCCCTGCGCACGCATTGTGAACATTTTTATATGCTTTCTGCGGCACCCCTGTGGGGCTCAGGAGCCCGGTTAGGTCACCCTTTGCCTACAGAGCAAGCTGCCCCATAGGAGCCTGGGGAAAGGAGGCCCACATCCTTAAAAGCCCAATGGAGACTGGCCAAAGGTGAAGCCATCACCTTACTTTGGGTGGCAGCAGCAGGCGCTGCCAGACCTGCATGGCAGAAAGGCTCTCCTTCAGCACCGGGCACTCAGCTCCCAGGCTGGCCTCGCACACAGCAAGCACAAGAAGGGCCTGCCTGCCCGCCTGCCCGGCCTCCCACTTGTCTGTCCATTCCCAACAGCAAGGGCTAGCAAACTGGCTGGCTGGACTTCCTCACATACTTGCCTGCTAGCTCCGAGGGCATCTCAGCTCCTGGTATCAAAACCCCCTGGCCAGCCCCAGAGGCATTATTTGCCTGGGGAGCTTATAGCCAGGGCTGCTACAACAAACAGCTGGGCAAGCCTTTGGGATGCAGAGATGCGAGAGGGCATCAGAGGAGGGAGGGAAGGAAAGAGGGACAGAGGCCAGAGTTACCCACGGCACCCGACCATCATTCAGTCAAGGCACCCCAGGGTGCCACGGCACACTGGTTGAAAACCAGTGACTTTGGGGGATATGGGGTCTCCTAATAACTCTCAACACGCTACAGTTCCCAGGATTCTTGGGGGAAGCCTTATCTTTTTTAAAGTAGTTGTACAATACTTGTTTTAAACGGGGAATGTGGGTGTGGCTCAGTTTGCAGAGCTCCATCGAGGGCAATTCATCACCTGCTCAGAATCAACAGGGATGCGAAGACTCCAGTGCTGCGCATGTTGACCTGCTCCCGTCCTCTCTTTGACACAGAGCCCTGAAGCCATGGCGCACGCCCCGCCCGCTGGAGAGGGCAGCGTGGCGGTAGTGGTGCGGGTGCGGCCGCAGACCCCCCGCGAGCGGGAGGCGAACCGCCAAAGCGTGGTGCAGGTGGTCGGAGACTGTATGTTGGTGTTTGATCCCGAGGAGCCCAGCCCGCCGGGGGTCTTCGCCCAAGCTCAGGACCCTCCGTCGAAAAGGAAAGGCAAGAACCTGACGTTCGCTTTTGACCGGGTGTTCGGCGAGAGCGCTACCCAAGCAGAGGTGTTTGAGAATACGACCAAAGAGATCCTGGACGGTGTTCTGAATGGCTACAACTGTTCAGGTAAGGAGGCTGGAGCTTCTTTTGGCTCTGCCGTAGAGACAGGCGGTCTTCAAGGCCATGCTGTGGCCTGACACCATAGATAAAGGCTAGAGCCGTGATTCCCAATGTGGGGCACACGCCCCACAGGGGGGCAATTTGATTTCGAGAATGAGTTATTAACAGCGATTTATTTTTTGCATTTCTTATGGTTCTAGGGGCCTCACATACAGTATATAAGTACCGTACTTTTCCATGTATAAGACTAGGTGTTTGTTTTTTTTAAAAAAAAATATGCTTAAAAGTTGGGGTTGTCCTATACATGGATAGTGCATAGGGTGGACGTTTGATTGGTTGCTGCTGTGGCTGTCAGTAGCTATTGGGCATGTTATTGGGTACTGTGTCAGTGGCTGGTGTTGATTGGCTGACGCTGTGATAATTGGACGGGCGATGGGGACAGGTGAGAGGCGGATTTTGCGGTGCGTGCGGGTGAGCAATTTTTGGCAACCCCCCCTAAAGTAAGCTCAACAACCCTGGGTAATACTTCCCAAGAAAAGCTCAACAACTCTGTGCCATCTCCCCCTATTTTCTTAAATTTGAGTCTTATACGTAGGGGCGTGTTATACGCGGAAAAGTACGGTATATATTGTGACACATATTTTAAAAATTAAAATCAGAATGTACACGGCAGTCAGCTGGTGACAATGGAGAGATTATCTAAACAGAAAATCCACTGGGCGCATTCAGGGGGAGTAGCGCTCTGGGAGCGCTCAGTCAACAGTTGTGGAATTTCCCCCTGAATGCAACCAGTCCATAGCTGTTCATTTGGAGCAGTTGCCATTTTTTAGAGAGGTGTTTTGGGCCGCTACCTGCTTTGAGCACTGGTGATTGGTGGGTATCTACCTTGGGAAATTCGCAGTTTATCAAGGAGGGAATGTATGACGCTTTCTCGTGGGTCCCGTGCTTTATAAGCGAGGCAAATATAATAATACAGTCATACCTCGGTTTAAGTACGCTTTGGTTTGAGTTCTTTCAGTTTAAGTACTCCACAGACCCGTCTGGAACGGATTAATCCACTTTCCATTACTTTCAATAGGAAAGTTTGCTTCAGGTTAAGTACGCTTCAGGTTAAGTACAGACTTCCGGGAACCAATTGTGTTTGTAAACCGAGGTGCCACTGTAACTGCTATAGAACTCTAAATACAAATGGTAAGTGTATTTAACGTATTAAATAAACTCCGATCACAATTCTTTGGAAGCTTGTCTAGACCAAGTTAATGGCCTTTTAGGCTTCCTCCACATGAATAGGAGTGAGGGGCATCAGGATTTTAGAGAAGCTTAGGTGGAGCATGGCCAAAAAATGTTGGGAACCACTAGACTAGAGAGAGATGCCGTTTGGCACTTATGAGACGGAATTGGAAGCCACTCTTGGCCAGTATTAGAAACTCATATATATAAGCTGGGCCCCAAATGGCTCCTTAAACCAGGGTTACAGTCGCCGAAACGGAATGCCTAGTTGCCATTTTGGGGCCAGACGGCTCAAAAGTTGTATTTTTCAATATGACTTTTTGCTTCCGATTTTGCAGATAAAACATAACAGGTAGAATTCTACAGGATGTGTTGTTATGTGTTGAGTGTTACGCTTCCGTTTTGAGTGCCACACTTCCGTTTTGAGTGTTACGCTGAGGTCTGTCTGTTTTTGCTATTTGTTTTGCGTTTTTGTGGCTCTTTTTTTGTCTGTTTTTGTGACTGTGTGGAACCCAGTTCAGCTACTGATTGATTGTGTGACTACATTGATTACTGCTTTCATTTTATGGATTCATGGTCTTGCTAGAGAGTAAAATTCATGTTAAATTGCTGTTTTAGGGGTTGTTTTTAAAAGTCTGGCACAGATTAATCCGTTTTGCACTACTTTCTATGGGAAAGCGCACGCCTTGGTTTTGGAACGCTTTGGTTTGGAACGGATTTAGTTTGAGAACCAAGGTACCACTGTACGTTGGCCCCAGGATTTGAACAGCCTTCCGGCATCTGTTAGTGATCCAGGTGGTTCAATGCACATCCCTGATATTTAGGGGCTGACTCAGTGGCCATGCTCTCCTTCTCTTCCAGTGTTTGCCTACGGTGCGACGGGCGCAGGGAAGACCCACACCATGCTGGGGTCGGAGAAGGAACCGGGCATCATGTACTTCACCATGGAAGAGCTATACAAGCAAATAGAGGCCAGGAAGGAGGAGAAGCACTGCGAAGTCCTTGTCTCCTACCAGGAGGTACCACCCTCGTCCATTTCTTACAACTTCTCTCTACCTTAGGCTGAAGAGAGATGCAATGTTCATAGCAGAGGTCAGAGCACCCCCAGCAGGACCCCAGTTTTGCAGTTTGACCACCGCGCATACAGATAGGCAATTTGAAACTCTGGGTTTGCCCTTGGTCTTGTTCTCTTCAGAAGGACTGCCTGAAGTAGCATATATGTGAGAACGGGGCCTTTTCTGTGGTGGCTCCCCGTCTGTGGAAAGCTTTCCCCAGAGAGGCTCTCCTGGTGGCGTCATTCCATTCCATTAAGCATCAGGCAAAAACATTCCTCTTTAACCACGCCTTTGGCCATTAAATAATCTTATAGCCTGTTAAAAGTGTTGGGTTTATTTTATTTTTTGTTTATTAGAAGAGCAATTGACTGTTAAACCACTCCAGGGATTGTAGCTCTGGGAGGGGAATAAGGGTCTTCTAACAACTCTCAGCAACGCCAACAAACTCCAGTTCCCAGGATTCTCTGGGGCTGGGGGGGAAGGAAGTGACTTTTTAAAGTGGCATGATGCTGCTTTGAATGTATAGTGCAAATGGGGTCCAATGCAGGAAAATGTACGTTGCAGGGGGTTGGACTAGATGACCCACGGGGGTCCCTTCCAACTCTTCCAGTTCTATGATTCTATGAGTTATCAAGGCACTGAAGGCAAGTTTCATACCAGCTTAGCTACAATCAAAAATATCTTGTGCGTGTTTTCTCTCCCGGGGCTGCAACCTGATTAAAGGCATTTTGAATGATGAATAAATCAATTGATCTATTGATTAATTTTGCATATGGTTAAGACACTACATTTCTGACACAAGAGTGACACCTTTCCGGGGCTGTGACAAATAACCATGTGCCAGGAAAACAGCACTTTCCATTTGCAGAAGGCAAGGCTTCTGATTTATAGGAACCTCTGGAACAATATGGAATGCAGCAGGGACTCTGTGGCCCTCCAGATCTTATCGGACTCCAACTCCCATCAGCCCTTGCCAGCATGGCTGATGGTGAAGGATGCTGGGAGGTGGAGTCCACCAACTTCTGCAGGGACACAGGTTCCACACCCCTCGGATATGGCACAGAAAGGAAGCACAGAGACACCGTCCAAGAAAGCGCTTTGCTATTAGATCATGCACACACGTTGCAGGAGACTTCATCTCAGAAGAGAAAAAGGCCACTGGAAGAGGGTGCTTGCCACCTGCAGTTTCCATAAGGGAATTGTGTGTAAAAATCACATAAAAAACAACAACAGCCAGCTGCCTGATTAATTGGAGGCACCTTTTTAGTTGATTAAAAGCTTCGAAGCAATTGATCTAACTAATTAATCAATTAATCACTGCGGCCCCGCTTGTTTCAGTCCTTGGGCTCCTGCCCATGGCATACGAAGTGCAGCTCAGACCTGTAATATCTAGTTGGTTGGCAGAGCTTCCATCTAGTGCGTTCCCCAGTTCAAAGGGAACCCCGTTTTTTACAGGGTAGCGTGCTACGCCTGTAATGGTGAGAGCTACGCCCAGGGTTCGCCGCTGTGTTTTTGGCAAGGCCGTTCCACGGACGGGTGCTCTGTTCGCTTGCGATCTGCTTTGGCTTTCCTCCCTCAAAAACAAAAAAAAATCTGGAAAACTTTCCAGTTGATGGTTCTCCCCCAGCCCCCATATGTGTTGCCTTGTTACTATAAAGTATTCGGGGCAACCTACCCAAACTAGAAGCACAGATGGAACTACCATTAAAACAGTCAGATACGTTAAAAATCAAAAGTATATTTTGCTGCCAGGCTAACAGGGTTGGCACACTAGCGGCCAAAATTGTGGAAACCTTTTGGGAAAAGTGCATTTCTGAGGTTTGATGGCTCATAACACCTGATTTGCTCTCTAAATCCTCATGTTCATTGGCTACGTTCAAATGAAGGAAAGCTCCTGCATATCAACCTAAGCAAGTTGTGCTTCCTTTTTCTAGTTCTTTGGCTATAACTTTTGATAGAATACAGGTGATTGAACAAACTTGGTTGCATTACACTCTAAATTAAAATATCTCTCCACTGATATATAATTTTATGGTATCACTCCAAAAATAAGTGGTGTTATGAGCCATCAAACCTCAGAAATACACTTTTTCCAAAGGGTTTCCACAATTTTGGCCACTAATTTTTGGGCATAATGCAGGCACCAGTGCAGGGGAGGTCCTGCCCTGTTTTTGCCTGTCAAAGGTTCATCAGAATTGGATTGTTTGGGGGAAGTTCTACTTTTTAATCGGCAGAGAACGAATAAACCTTTTAGTTTCCTCCCTGCCCACATCAGATCACTAGATGCCCCCGAAAACTGATTGACTGGTTTATCCGACCAGCTTCCTGCAGCCTGAAAGAGCAGGTGGTGACTCTTGCTGCTTAGATAAGGAGGGGGCTGTGCTCTTGGCTACAGCGTCAAGCTGGTTTTCCAGGCATGGATAGGGATTGGAGCAAACACGCCAACAGGAGCAGCAGATAGGATCTGCTGGGGTGTTTGCACCTTGCCAACCTCACCTCCCAGTGAGTGACAGTGACACACCTGCTGGAAAACTAGCATAGCGGCTCTGCCCCAGCCGGAAAGCCACTTCTGGAGTGCTGTATTGAAGCCTGATTCTTTCTTCCAGGTGTACAACGAGCAGATCCACGACCTGTTGGAACCGAAGGGCCCACTGGCGATTCAGGAGGACCCAGAGAAAGGAGTCGTGGTACAAGGGCTGTCCTATCACCAGGTGGGTACGATGATTGCCTTTGCAGGGAGGACAATATGGGGTGTGTGTGTGTGTGTGCATATATCTATACAATATGTAGATAAAAGAGCCTATCACTTGCTTAAGGGATTTCTCCAGCTGTGGTGGGAACATGAAGGGGAAGTTACTGTCCGTGGCTGTGGCACAATGCTTTTCTCAACAGTCTCTCTTTCTCTCTGCTGGCCTGTGCCTTTTAGCCAAAATCGGCAGGGCAACTCCTGGAGATGCTGAGGCGAGGAAATCTGAACCGTACACAGCACCCCACAGACATTAACGCCACCTCTTCACGCTCCCATGCAGTCTTCCAGGTAAGTGTGGCAGAGATGGTTAGGGACCATACACAACTTTTTGCAGGGCACCGTAATTAGGAAGACATTCCTTTCCCTCTTCACATAGGAAGTATTATTTCTGTCCCTCAATGTAGTGAAAGCCTTTTGTACGTTCGTGATGATTTGTGCTCTTGATGGCATTTAGCCAGTCGTATGCGATCCCACAAAAGGTTTTGGGGCAGTTACAGAGCTTAATTTCAAATCAGTGAGCATCCTGTAACTTCCTGCTGAATTCCTGCAGCTTTTCATACCGCAAATGCTATGGTGGTTTTGTTTTGGTTTGGTCCCACTTGCTTTGTGCTATAGTGGAAGGCTGCCACTATATTATTATTGTGTCAATGCTAAGTAGCAGAATACACCCATCGAAAAAACCCACCAGCCTGCAGAAGCCTTAAAATAAAATAAAAAAAACAATAAGATTTTATTATTTCAGCCACGGACCAGTTCCAGCTCACATACAATATCAGGGAAGTCATAAAGCACAATAGGGATACATTTGAATTTGCAATTGGGCATACCAGGGACAATACAGATCTAACAGCAGTTAAAAATATATAAGTTAAATCTTAATCACTAAAATATAACCTAAAATTGTCATTTAAGGCCTCAGTCATTATGGTAGCACAGCTTGTTCCCTAAGTTTTATGGCAGTCGCACAGAATTTGGCCACCCTTAGCGTGATCTCTGGATCCTTGTCCTCTACCAGGGATTTTAGACATTGAAGTTCGGACCCATTTGGAGATTTTTGTATAGCAGGGATGATAAGTACCGAACGTATATCCCTGTAGAAACGACAGCGTAACAAGACATGAGAGACTTTTTCTACCTCCATCAAGCCGCAGGGGCAGACTCGTTCCACATATGGTTTACCCTCGAATCTGCCCTGCAATAAGGCAGATGGCAGCACGTTGAATCTAGCGAGGGTAAGCAACCATCTGTATTTAGGTAATTTTGACAGATATATTGGTGAGGAGACCTCTCGAAGCCTTTAATCATGAGGTCTGTTGCCCTGTGTGTGGCTTCCTGGAGATATTTTGTCTTGCCACTGTGGAAAATGGAGGTTAGACCAGATGGACCCTTGATCCGATCTGTGTTCTTGTGGGGTAGATAAAAAGCCATGCCTCTTCCTCCTTTACAACATTGGGGGAAATGTATCTGTCTCTCTACATCACCTCCTAGTCATCTCTCACCTGGCTACTCCAATTTCTTCTCTAGCCTTGCATTACCTTACCTTGGTACCTCCCCTTCACCTTTACAGAGTGTTCTGGGGCCAAAACAATTCACCCCTCTTGCTGCTCTGACCCACATGGTAAAGGACCCCTGGACAGTTAAGTCCAGTCAAAGGTGACTATGGGGTTGCGGCGCTCATCTCGCTTTCAGGCCGAGGGAACCTGTGTTTGTCCGCAGACAGCTTTCCGAGTCATTTGGCCAGCAGGAGTAAACCACTTCTGGCGCAACGGGACACTGTGACGGAAGCCAGAGCGCACGAAAATGTCGTTTACCTTCACGCCGCAGCACTACCTATTAATCTACTTGCACTGGCATGCTTTCGAATTGCATTAAAAGCTTCCCAATAACAGGACTGCCTTCAGGTGTTGTGTAGTTCTCCATCCCCTTGACATCTGATGGGAGGGCGTTCCACTACTCCCCTCTGCCTGGTTTCCTGTAACTTCACTTCTCTCAGTGAGGGAACTGCCAGAAGGAGCTGGACCTCAATGTCCAGGCCAAACAATGGAGGTGGAAATGCTCCTTCAGGTATACAGGGCCAAGACCATTTAGGGCTTTAAAGGTCAGCACCAACGCCGATTCAACTGGCTATTCCCAATGCTGCTTTTCAGGAAGTTCAGTGCTCTACCACCCACACCAAGGGATGCAGCACTTTTAAACTTTTTTTCAGATCCATGTGAAGCAACGGGATCGCGTTGTGGGCATCTCCCGGGACCTTCGTGTGGCCAAGATGAGTCTGATCGACTTGGCAGGCTCAGAGCGGGCCTCTGCCACCAAGGGCAAAGGGGAGCGGCGGCGCGAGGGGGCCAACATCAACCGCTCCTTGCTGGCTCTCATCAACGTCATTAACAGCCTGGCTGATGCCAAGGTAACGCCTTTGCTACTTCTTCCTGCCCCTGGGTTTAGATTTCTGTGATCTGCCCCTGAGTTTACTGTTCAGGGACATGCTCAGACATTGTTAAAAGCCAGGGCACCTGAGTTCGCTTAGTGACAGTCATTCCCGCGTATATATTTTTATATAATAAAGTGTGTGTACAAAAATGCTTCGAAGGCTTTCAGCATAATAAATCTGATCGCGTTATCCAGACTGGTAGAGGCTTGGAAGATGTGCAGCATGATTCGGGGTGGGTGAGGAGCGTCTATTGCCTGTTTTTATAAAGAAATAATGCCTTGCTGCAACATCCCCTCTAATTCTTCCGTCCTTTTCTTGTTCTCATAAAGTGTTTCCTGCACACAAACGTTTTGCAGGAACCCTGGAAAATTCAGCTGCTGAAAAGTGGAGTCCTTCCCACCCCCTGTTATGTATCTCAGCTTCACCACAAGGGGGTGAAGTTGTAAGACTAACAGCACAATACTCTGCATAGAATCACAGAATTGTAGAGTTGGAAGGGACCCTGTGGATCATCTAGTCCAACCCCCTGCAATGCAGGGATATGAGACCTGCAGGTATAGAGCAGAATATAAATTTTAATAAATAATAATAATAATGCAGCTGTCCCTTACGGGGATTGAACCTGCAACCTTGGCATTATCAGCACCAGGTATGTTTACTTGGACGTAAGACCCACTGTGTTCCCTGGGGCTTACCTCCTGGTAGGCGTGCACATGGGATTGTAGCCGCAGTAGCCACAGAAGAATTATAGGGGAATTGTGGGCATTTTCCTGTGGGAACATGATTTTGATAAACCCAGTTTTCGTCTCTCCTTCCTTTTTGGCCCACAGGGCAAAAAGCCTCACATTCCATACCGAGACAGCAAGCTTACGCGCCTCCTAAAGGATTCTATCGGTGGGAACTGCCGGACCATAATGATAGCCGCTGTTAGTCCCTCTGCGCTTTCCTACGAGGACACCTACAACACCCTAAAGTATGCCAACCGAGCTAAAGAGATCAAACTCCTAGTAGGTATCGGAGAAAGCCCTTGAAAAGCCAACCTCTTAAATCAGGCCGGAATTGCTACTTGTGCAAAAATGCAACGGCCTTCCCCATCTCAAAATTGCCTGCTTTCTGTGCTTTGTCCTGGCCTGCAGATGAAAAGCAACGTGGTCAGTGTAGATTGCCATATCAGCCAATACGCAGCGGTTTGTGAGCAACTGAAAGCAGAGGTAAGCAGAACCTTTTCTCTTTGGGTGGGAATCTGAGAAAGGGGAGGGGGTCGTTGTCTAATTAAGCATTATTAACGGGGCATATGGTGGTCCATGGCTACCAGTCACATTGACATATGTGACCTCCATAATTAGCCAACAGCCCTGGCTAGTGGGGCATTTTTGAATTGCTAGGCGAGGTATGCAATCCCTCTGTCTAGTTAAAAAGTTTCACCGCAGTGCCAAGGAGCTCAAAACTGCTGTGTGGCAGTCCAGCTATCGATTCTTGCTGTTTACTAGCAAACTGATGCTTTGCTCCCGCTCCCTGTTAGCATTGCCATACACCAAGCTTTTGGGGGGCCCAGCGGCCCGTGCCGGATTACCAAATTGGCAGAGCAGGTCCCCCATGCCTTTTAGGGGTCCTGCAACAACGGATCAAAATAATACTGATTTGATCTTGAAAGAAAATTACAATCAAGCTTTCTTAGTTTGATGTTATCCCACTAGAGCATGCACACGGGGTGGGGAAGAGAGATTTCGACTGCCGTGGGGCCTTCGCAGGGTTTAAACCGGCACTGCCAGGGGCCTAGTTAGGAATCTAGCAAACTGGTGTGGCAACCACAAAATGCACCCTTTACAGAAGAAAAAACTGGTGAGTCTCAATAAGAAGCAACAGGAAAAACACCTGAGCGCAGGTGAAACAAGGGACAGACGGGCAAAAAACAGGTTGGTCCCCCACCCACTCAAAAGACATAGAACTTTATTTATTCTTTTAAGGAAGGGCAGGTGTGAGGAGGGTTGTCTGAGGGTGCCCACAGGTGCCATGTTGAAGACCCCAGATACAAATGTTCCCTTCAGGCCAAGTTCCACTCGCGGAAGGTCCTTAGAACTAGTCCTCCGTAGAACGTTATTCAGGACAACACTGTAAACAATTAAAAACATTGGCAGGATTTTTAAAAAACCACTTGCAATGTGACAGGAATCATGGTGACAAACAATTTTTAAAGAAAATATGGGGAACATTATACATTGCAACTGGAAAAGAATAACTATGGAACCCATGGAGGGGTGGAGGGAAGTCTAGGGGTTCAGAGAATCCTATTTGTTTATGATTTACATGTGAATGGAAATGGAAAATCAAATAAAAAAATATTTAAACTAACCATGGCCACGAAAGCATGATTGGTTTGTAATACGGACAATACACTGTGATCTTGGGAACTTTGCCCTGTGTGCGAAATAAATAATTTTTTTACGCCTCTCAGGTGGCTGAATTAAGAGGGCGGCTCCGGGCCTATGAGGAAAATGTCCCAGAGGTTAGGCCTCACCTTGTGCCACCTGTTCTGACACCTTCCAGACCTGGCCAGGATGAGTTTCTCAGGTAGGTCTTCTGTATGTCATTCCACAGGAAGCATTGGAGTCGCTGCCTTTTGATACAGACAGGACTGCAAGAAGCCTGTGCAAAGTGTGGCATTTAAAGCTGAAATCTGGCCAGTCATGGACCCCAGGATTTAAAGGATCTGTTCTGGGCCTCCTCCCAACCTCTTCTTTACCTTCCCTAAAAACCAAGGCTTTTCGAAGATATTCAGAGACATACAGTCCTTAAATTTTCCTCTCTTTTTTTTTTTAACCACAACAACCACGAGGCCTAGAAATTTGCCTCTATTTAGAAAACAATGCTGCCCACGATTCTCAAGTGTTGTGGAATCCACTGTCAGAGGTCTTCGCCCACAATAATAATTTAATAATAATGATTTAAAAATAATAATAATAATTATATCCTACCCATCTGGCTGGGTTTCCCCAGCCACCCTGGGTGGCTTACAACATATGCAAAAATGCAACAAAACATCAAACATTTAAAGAAAACAAAATATCCTCTACAAGCAGCAAGCAGACCAATAAACCAATAGAAACCGACAATAACAATAATAACAGCAATAATAAACAGTTTATAGTTATATCCAAATTAAAATAAAAGACCGCATCCACACCATGCTGAGAGCTATACTGTATAATCCTGCGTCTAAGACTACTTTTTAACCCAGGAAAATCTTCTCAAAAGTCAGGGGTCGTCTTATACGTTAGGTCGTATTTCTTAAACAGCGAGTATATCCCAAACTCTATATTTTAACTGGAAAAGTTGGGGGTCGTCTTATACACTCAGTTGTCTTATACGCCGGAATATACGGTAGTTTGTTTAGGGTGCCGAGAATTGTTAGAAGACCCCCCCCCCCCCTTCATGGAGCTACAATTCCCAGATTATCCCAGGAAGTGAAGTTGATTGTTAAACTGCTCTGAGAGGGGAGGGAGGGTCTCCGAACAATTCTTTATTCACCCTTAACAAACTACAGCTCCCAGAATTCTTTGAGGGAAGCCGCGAGTGTTTAAAGTGGCATAACAGGGCTTTAAATGCACGCTGTGTGAACGTCTAGTGTTAGCTACTTGTATCGCTGGGGTCAGGGCCGGATCTGTAGGTTTGATGAGGCCCTAAGCTACTGAAGGTCATGGGGCCCTTTATATGTCCAGCTGTCCTTTGTCAACAACAAAATGTCGCTGCTTTTTGTGTTGAATATACTGTATACTATATGGTAATTTATGGACCTAATAGGTATCAAAAGCCATTTGCACATAACAAGATATGTATTTTGTCAAAGTAATTGTTGAACTGAAATACAATTAAGAAGAAGTATATTAATAGTGAAATACAATTAAGAAGTATATTAATGGTCAAATAATTATTAAGCCCTAACTTAAAATGAATTTTTATTCATAACAAACTTAATGATGCACATTGGCATTTGGCAATAACAAAAGTTCCTTTAGAAACACAATTTACAAAGACTCATAATCTAGTCCCTAGAAACTTGCTATAACATGAAATACTAATAGCAAACCAGTGATATTCTAGGGAGCAGGCTAGCAGGCAGGGCCCATTATTTACATCATAAGAGCCTACACAACAGAAAACATTGTTGCTGTATGTAGGCTTTATTTCATTTGTTTTTTATCTTATATTTTGGAAATGTACATCCAGGTTGTTGTTTTTTCCCTTTAAATTTTTTGGGAGCCCCCAAGAGAGTGGGGCCCTAAGCTATAGCTTGTTTAGCTCATACGTAAATCCGGCACTGCGCAGGGGTAAGGAGAGAGGTACAGATCATTTAATTGCCTACCGAGGGTGGGAGTGGGCTATGGGTGAGAATGAAACCGGCTGAGAGCCGGCGTCATGTCTAGGAGCCCAAGCTATGAAACAGGACATCCTTGGTTTGAATTTCACCTCCTTCCAAGACTTTCTCAAACTGAGCAAGGCTGTGCCCCCAGAAGCGGGGCGCGGGAAGGTTAGACCAGATGTCCTTTGGGTTTCCTACCAGCGCTTGGTAGAGAATGGTTGGTGACACCCCACTCTTGCACTTGGTACAGGTCAAAGGAGGCTTGTTCCGACTATGAAGCCCCGGATAAGGGCGATGGCAAGACAGAGCTGTCGAAGCCAAATGATGGTGCCTCTCGTTCAGGAAAAAGCAGCACGGCAGAACAGGTAAGGGCCATGAAGGATGTGGGGTGGGCATCCAGGAGATCTCGGCATGTAGATCGTTTTCCCCCGAGGCTTTTCCATCCAGAGATCCGCTCAATATCTGCACTGCCTCTCTCAAAGATTCACACATGGTTGTTCTTATAACTGGCCGCTGAGACCGTTTCTTGGCTAATCCTGGAGCGCCCCACAGGGATTGCTCCATGAGGCAGCAAGTGGATTTGTGGGTGCTTTGATCAGCCCCCCCCCCCGAGGGTGCTCTTTTCTCATCCGCACCCAGGGGAATTGGGAGTGTTGCATGATATCGCAGCAGCTCGTCCAATTGTTGTTGTTTTCTTAAAAAATAAATTTATTTGGTAATTACATATCCAACATAAAAACAAGATTCCACAGAATCTCCAGGACTTCCCTCCTTCCCTTTGTGGTTCCTATTCAGGGGTCAGGAAACTTTTTCAGCAGGGGCCCGGTCCACTGTCCCTCCTCAGACCTTGTGGGGGACCGGACTTTTTTGGGGGGGGGTGAACGAATTCCTATGCCCCACAAATAACCCACAGATGCATTTTAAATAAAAGGACACATTCTACTCATGTAAAAACACGCTGATTCCCGGACCGTCCACGGGCCGGATTGAGAAAGCGATTGGGCCGCATCCAGCCCCCGGGCCTTAGGTTGCCTACCCCTGGTCCTATTGCTAATCATTTCCTCCTGCATCTTTTACGATAATCCAAATCTTTCCCATCTCCGTTATGTCCAAAATTCACCTTTAAACTACAAGCGGTTATTCAGATCGTCCAATTGTCAGGCGGGCACAAAGCACGCGATGGGTAGAATTTAGCGTCTAGTATATATTGTACAAATTTTACACCTGCATACCCCCCCCACACACACCTTTTTTTCTTTCTGTGTTTGATAGATTCGGGAACTGGGGGGGAACTCCAGCTTCTGTGCCACAGAGTCCTCAGATCCAGCTGAGAAGCAGGAGAAGCTGAATGCCGGGTTGCAAGGAATGGATAAAAAGCAGCTGATCAGGTGAGTCGGCGTCTTTCCACCCGATGCAGGGAGAGCGAGGTCTTCTTATCCTGCCATCTCGTGCAGGTTTAAGCACATATCGGGTTGGCAGTCAAATTGATGTCACAGGCATTTCATCTTTCCAACATGCTGCTTAACTGCAGGGTGGGGAAGGAGCCACGCCCATTTCTCTTTTGCAGCATACACAACATACATTCAAAGTACGCGACTTTCCCCCACTTGAACCCGGGGACCTGGAGTCTTTCGCTCTCTGAAAGGCAAACTACAGTTCCCCGGGATTCTTTGGGGGAAAGCCATGTGCTTCAATCGTATGTTGCGCGCACACAGCCCTTTGCTCCCGTCTCTCCCATTGTGATCCCAGGGTTATTTTCGGCCTTTCTTACTTTCTCAGGCTGGTGATGTCAATCTTGCACGTGGCACAGAGGCAGTACGCCCTTCTGAAAGCTGCCAACCTCCTCACCCCGGATACGAGAGTCGACTTTGAAGACCTGGGCAGCTTGGTGTCGGGAGAAGCCTGTGAGGCCCCAGACGTTTCCGCTCTAAAGGAGCAAGTTGGGGAACTGGATGCGGCTACTCGAGGCAGCCTGGAGCCAGAAGGGCAGCAGCCCATGGATAATGGTGATTCTTGGGGGGGACGGACAAAATCAGAATATAAAACCACAAAATATATAATCAATAGAAAAAAAATAACCCACACAACCACATTTTAAAAGGGCATAGGATCAAATCAACCAAAGGCCTGGTTAAAAAGGAACATTTTTGCCTGGCACCTAAAGGTGTATAATGAAGGCACTAGGCAAACTTCCCTGGGGAGAGCATTCAACAGATGGGGAGCCACTGCAGAGAAGGCTCCATTCTCATGTTGCCGCCTTCTGGTCCTCTCGAGGAGGAGGCACATGAAGGAGGGCCTCGGAAGATGATCTTAGGGTCCGGGTAGGTTCATATGGAAAGAGGCGGACCTTGAGGTATTGCGGTCCTGACCCGTTTTAAGGTTTTATGGGTCAAAACCAGCACTTTCAATTGGAGCCAGAAACTGATCGGTAGCCAGTGCAGTCGGATTAGAAATAGCAGTGAATGGGATTGGCTGAGTGCAGAGCTCCCCCATTGGCTGATGGGGGGGTTGGCTGAGTGCAGAGCTCCCCCATTGGCTGACTGGGTGGTTGGCTGAGTGAAGGGTTTCCCCATTGGCTGACTGGGGGGTTGGCTGAGTGAAGGGTTCCCCCAATTGGCTGATTTGTACAGTCTCCCGGGTTCATGCCCTTGAGTGTGTCTCTCTCTCTTAGGCTGCCAGTTTTCATTGCTCTCTTCCTCTCTGTCACAGCTGCCCTCCTGCCTTCGCTTCCTGCAGCCGAGTGTGCTGATCCAACGGGCGGTCCTGGGGTCTTGTCCGCTTCACCAGAGAGGGGGCCAATGCCAAGCGCAGCTTTCAAGACCCCCCACCTCCCAACAAAGAAGCGAAGGAAGTCGGCAGAGAGCCCACCGCTGTCCGAGAGGAGCTCCCCTTCTAGCCCCAAGGGGCGGGCCAAGCGCCGGCGGAAGACTCGCCTGTCCCCGCAGCAAGTGGGCTCCCTGAAGGAATGGGCTGCTGCTTTCCCCCAGGCTGACGGCACCAGCACTCCTGTCGTGGATAAAGCCAGGTCTTCTAGTCCGTACAGCCTCCGCCCGCTGCCATGCTGCCCTTTGACAGTGACAAAGACCCGTAGGCCTCTGGCCACCTCAGCCGCCCAGAATTGCTCCACTCCAGCTCCGCTGAGGGGCCTGAACACCACCTTTGACCTCTGCGAGGTTCCCTGCCCTCCTGACGTGAAATCCAGCGCTCCTAAATGCCCTGCCTGGGAGAGCGTCCAGCAGCTCTCTAACCACCAGGGGGCACCTTTCATACCCAGGTGGGTGCCTCTGAGCTGCAAGGCCCTCTGGCATTTCCTTCCCTTTGCAGAGGTTTGGCCCAGGGGCCCCCAGACACAAACTATGCCAATACTTGCAGCTCCCAGTCGAAAGCGTAGGGGGCAGTCTCCGCCAAGCAGCAGGAAAGAATCCCACGAAACACAGTTCCTGCCTCCACTCTTACAATCTAAGTCAAAAAGTCATGGCACAAAAGGAAAAAGCAACGGGGAGGGTGGAGGAAAAGGATTACACTCAGGCAACAAATTCCTGATGTTACCAGGTTGGGTGGAAATGGGCTGCTTGTAGTTCAACAAAGAAAAGAAAAAAACAGGCCTGCGTGGCCTTTTGATAACCCAAAAGTTATGCAGCCAAAAATTGTGGGACCTCGGCCTTCTGGGCCCTAGCAGGAATCTACTTGTCACTCTTGCTGTGGCGGTTAAGGCTCTCAGTGGCCGAACTGGTACCATCACCTCCAGAGGAGACGGTCCTGCTATTCTTCCTCACAGAGTTGCTTCTACTGTACAATCATTTTAAGTTGGGGGAATTGGGGAGGAAGGCATGAGCCCAGCTGTTAAAAGCAGCACAGGATGTTTCCCATTTCCCAGCAAAGTCTCCAAAAAGTTAAAACTGTTGAGACCTGTCTGCATTGCCTGAAAGTTCCTGGTCTTTAAGATAGCCTTGCAAATAGTTACTAGCCTGCAAGGATTTTTGCTAGCCAGTTGGGTTTGTACGTTAGGTGCAGAGGAGGGCCAGAGCGTTGCCCTCCCCAGTTCCTCTGCCAGTCTGCTCACTCGCCTCCATTCAATTCTTAGTCGTCTAGGCAAATATTTAAATGCAAGGCTACTTTAAGAGGCGTGGACCTTTCTTTGGCAGCCAATCCCTGCCTTTGCCCCATATCACTTGGTAAATTACAGATGACCATTTTCCTTGGGGTGGGGAGGGGGATGTACAGCCATACCCTCCTGTATGATGTGGTCTTGCATTTACCTCCTGCAATCCGTCAGTTCCAGGCTGTCGATGCCAGTATTCACCATGAAGGGTTCCTCCATCCCTCGGTCGTCCTCCTTGGCTTCCAAAACCACAACGCAGAAGAGGAGGCACACCACAAAGTAAGCTCACTCTCCTCTTCAATAGCCCTGCCCTGGGAACACTGCTATGTCCTCCTGGCCCTGATTGCGGACATCAAAAACAGTGGTACCTCATTTTACAAACACAATTGGTTCCGGAAGTCTGTACTTAACCTGAAGCGTACTTAACCTGAAGCGAACTTTCCCATTGAAAGTAATAGAAAGTGGATTAATCCGTTCCAGATGGGTCCGCGGAGTACTCAACCTGAAGTGTACCTAACCCGAGGTATGAGTGTAATAAAATTACAATAAGACATAAAAGAAAAGAAAACAATTAATTAAAATACAGATTAAAATACAATATTAAAATTTAAAATGCAGCCTCATTTTAAGTAGTCCATAAATCCAAACCAAGAGGGGGGAAAACACAGGGGTCAGACTGATTACAGGTAGGTAGCCGTGTTGGTCTGGGTCGAAGTAAAATTAAAAAATTCCTTCAGTAGCACCTTAAAGACCAACTAAGTTTTTATTTTGGTATGAGCTTTCGTGTGCATGCACACTTCTTCAGATACAGTGAAATAGGAGTCCCCAGGCACTTATGTAGAGAAGGGGTGGGGGTCAGACTGAATCCAACCCAAAGGCCAGGCGGAACAGCTCTGTCTTGCAGGCCCTGCGGAAAGATGACAAATCCCGCAGGGCCCTGGTCTCCTGTGAGAGAGCGTTCCACCAAGTTGGGGCCAATACTGAAAAGGCCCTGGCCCTAGTTGAGGCCAATCTAGCCACCTTATGGCTCGGGATCTCCAGAATATTGTTGTTTGTGGACCTTAAGATCCTCCGCGGGGCATACCAGGAGAG